>NW_017670531.1:194621-211333 GCF_001879085.1 Nicotiana attenuata
CCCCCCCCCCCCCCCCACACACACACACACACACGTGATAATTCCCACATTTCATGGAAGAATAATGGTCTCTCTTTTTCAACAGACAAAGTCATCATTGTTTCACCCTAAGGTGGAAACCCTATTATTAATCTAATGGGACCAACTTAAGCATGACTTTGAGTGTATAACCCTACTCTTTAGTCCAAAAAGAAAAAGACTTTGCACCTCCAACTCTACTTTCTTCCTCAGTTTCAGCCATATTTCAAGCTCAAAATCCTTCATACAGTTGGAAAGTAAAGCAAACCAAATACTTACCCAAATCAATGAAATCCAAGAACAGACAATGGCCATCAAATTTTATTCACAACTTGTTCATAGTTCTGTTATTCCTATTCTTGAAACTCTTTCTTCTGGTTCAATGTTCTAATAACAACCTTACTGAATCATTAGACGTTATTCTTCACGAACATGCTTTCAAATCTTTAGTTCATCAACATACTGGAGATTTATACAATGCTAATCTTCCTTCAAATCTAGCAGGAATGAAGCTCTCACTCATTCGATTAAGAAGCAGAACATTGTGGAAAAAAGGTGCAAACTTTAGTGGTTTTTCTATCCCTCCAAAAACTATTCCAGTACCTTATGTTAAAAGAATCCACATTGTTTATAATGATTTAGGAAATTTATCTTCTCATTACTTCAACATATCAGGTTACAATCTCTTAACTTCTGTTATTGGTTTCATGGTTTATGATGCACCATCCCATATTAGTAGCATTACAAATCTCACAAAGATTGATCTTAGACCAATGGGACAACCTATATGGATCGAGTTCAAGAATGTAACAGAGATGAAGGAAAGACCAAAGTGTGTCATGTTTGATGAAAATGGTAAAGTTTCTCTTAGTGAAATGAGATTTCCTAACTTATGTTATACAAGAAATCATGGTCATTTCTCTATAGTGTTACCTTTAGAGATGAAGAAGAAGAGGAGAATATGGGGTTTTTTGGTTATTGGATTTGTTATCGGACTACTCGGGTTGGCATTGGTAGCTGCAGTAGGAAAGATGGTGTTGGGAATTTTTAAAGCCAAGAAAACAAGTGAAATGGAAAGAGAAGCAGAGGGAGGTGAGTTTTTGGAAACTATTGTTGTTGGTAGAAGTAAAATGCCTATTGCTATGGTCACAAGAACTCATCCAGTAATTGAAGGACCATGTTTTCCATAGTTTGTGTCATTTTACTGAGACTAGTTAGTTCTATCGTTTTAAAGATAAAATCCTTAGTTTGTATAGTTGCATTTTCAAAGATGTTATAGTGTGATAATAGCAAAGGGAGACCAGTTTGAGCAACTTTTTTCTTCTTCTTATAATGCGTTTCTAAAACTTATATATGGGATATTTGTAAGATAAACCTCATGGATATTGACTCATATTACAATAATTTTTGTCGAAATGACACCAGGTAGCCACTTTAAAGGACTGCTATTTAGGAATTAGCTAGTACATTCTGAATTTCAGTTTTTCAGGTCAAAATGTCTAGAGTAATCCTGAAGTTAAGATTTTTAGTTTAAAATTTAAGGACAAAAAAGTAGTGGCTGATCTCTAAATAGCATCCCTGAGAATGGCTATATGTGCACTTTCCCCTTAATTTTCTTACGTCTAGAGGTCAGTTTATTTTTAGTAGGCGGAATGGTTTTCTGGCCACTTAGACTCGTTGGGCTTTTGAAAGCCGATACATGAACTTTAAATTTTTCTATTTGAACACTCGAACTTGACAGAATGAGTACTAATAAATACATCTACTAGTGCATGTACTAATAAATACATCCACTACTAAATAAGCAAAAAAGAAGTTACAAATTAAAAAAAGAAAAAAGAAAAAAGAAAGAGAGAAAAAGACCTGAAGATATTACTCCGTTCACCCACATCTCCCTTCTTCTCCGTTCGCCCACCTCCGTTTCTTTCCTTATTTTTATTCTCCTTCTTTCTCTTTTTCTTCAATGTTCTTTCTCTCTCTTATTTCTAAATCAAATTCACAACACCACTATGCTCATGGTTAGACTAGAAAAATATATTTAATTTTGAAATTTCAGAAAAAAATCAATAGGAATCCATGGTTCTAAAGAGCTTCGAAACCTTATATTTGAGGACAAAAGACACCAATTTTCCAATTTGTTTGTAAATCAAGTGATGACCTTTTGGCAGTCGTGTGCCATGCTACAGAGTTCATACCGCCCACCAGCCATTCAGGGTTCCTCTAGTGGGTATTCAAGCCATCAGGATCAGGCATCGGGTCAGTAGTCTATGGTACCGAGAGGTTTTAAAAGTGTGGAGATTCGGGTCACATAAAGAGGACCTACCCCAGACTTCGGGGCAAGGTAGTATAGTAGAGTCATCATCCCATGATTGTAGCACCAGCTGCCCGACCACCCAGAGGTATGGGACAGGTAGGTAGGGGCCGTCCTAGAGGCGGAGGCCAGGCAGGGGGAGGTCAATCAGTTATTGCTCAGCCAGGCGGAGGCCAGCCAGCTGGCACTCCAGCTAGATTCTGTGCTTTTCTGGCCAGGCCAGATGCAGTAGTCTCAGATACCATGATCACAGGTATTATTTCTGTCTGTGGTAGGGATGCTTCGATATTATTTGATCCAGGATTTACCTATTCATATGTGTCATCTCTGTTTGCTCATTTCGTGGATATTCCTCGTGAGTCTTTGGGTACTCCTGTCTATGTGTCCACTCCTGTGGGCGATCCTGTAGTTGTGGATCGGATCTATTGGTCCTGTGTGGTTACATTTTGTGGTTATGAGACTAGAGCAGACCTTCTATTACTTGACATGATCGACTTTGAGGTCATCTTGGGCATGGATTGGTTATCTCCGTATCACGCCATTCTTGATTGTCATGCCAATAGTGTTACTTTAGCGATGCCAGAGTTGCCGAGATTGGAGTGGAAGGGTTCCTCTATTAGTTCATCTAGTCGAGTTATCTCTTTTCTGAAGACTCGACATCTGGTCGAGAAGGGGTGTTTGGCGTATCTGGCCTATGTTTGGGACACCATCGCAGAGTCTCCGATGATTGATTCAGTGCCAGTAGTCCTGGAGTTCGCCGATGTGTTTCCTTCTGACCTTCCAGGCATGCCGCCAGATTGTGACATTGATTTCTGTATTGATTTGGCTATAGGTACCCAGCCAATATGATCGTATGGCTCCGAAAGATTTGAAAGAGTTAAAGGAGCAGCTTGAGGAGTTGTTAGCAAAGGGGTTTGTGAGACCCAGTGTATCACCTTGGGGTGCACCAATGTTATTTGTGAAGAAGAAGGATGGGACTATGCGGATGTGCATTGATTATCTCCAGTTGAACAAAGTCACCATAAAAAAAGTAGCGTTGCCTCGTATTGATGATTTGTTTGACTAGTTACAGGGTGCTAGGGTGTTTTCTAAGATCGACTTGAGATCGGGGTACCACCAGTTGAAGATTCGGGACTCAGATATTCCGAAGACTGCCTTCCGTACTAGATATGGTCATTATGAGTTTCTAGTGATGTACTTCGGCTTGACTAATGCCCCAACGGCGTTTATGGATTTGATAAAAAAAAGTGTTCAGGCCTTATATTGATTCTTTTGTTATTGTCTTCATTGATGACATCTTGATCTACTCATGTAGTCTGGGGGAGCATGAGCAGCATTTGAGAGTACTGCTCCAGACATTGCAAGAGCAGAAGGTATATGCTAAGTTCTCCAAGTGTGAGTTTTGGCTTGAGTCAGTAGCATTCTTGGGGCATGTTGTAGCAGAAGAGGGTATTAAAGTGGATCCTAAGAAGATTGAGGCAGTTCAGAGTTGGCCACGTCCTACTCGAGTGATTGAGATCAAGAGTTTCCTGGGGTTAGCAGGTTTTTACCGCTGATTTATGCAGGGCTTTTCATCCATTGCATCACCTTTGACTGGATTGACCCAGAAGGGTGCTCCTTTCCATTGGTCCGATGATTGTGAGGCGAGCTTTCAGAAGCTCAAGACAGCCTTGACTACAACACCGGTTCTAGTGTTGCCTTCCGGTTTAGGGATGTATACGGTATATTGCGACACTTCACGCATTAGCTTGGGTAGTGTATTGATGCAGGAGGGACGAGTTATTGCATATGCTTCACTTCAGTTGAAGATTCATAAGAAGAATTACCTTGTGCACGACCTACAGTTAGCAGTGATTGTTCATGCTCTCAAGATATGGAGGCATTATCTATATGGGGTGTCATGTGAGGTTTATACTGATCATCGCAGCTTAAAGCATTTGTTCAAGCAGGGGGATCTCAATTTGAGGCAGTGTAGATGGCTTGAGTTACTGAAGGACTATGACATCATCATTCTTTATCATCCGGGCAAGGCAAATGTGGTCGAGGATGCCTTAAGCAGGAAGGCAGAGAGTATGGGTAGCTTGGCATTCATTTCAGCGCAGTAGAGGCCACTAGCCTTGGACATTCAGTCCTTGGCTAACAAACTTGTGAGGTTGGACATTTCAGAGCCTAGCTAAGTCCTTGCATGTGTTGTTGCTCAGTCTTCGTTATTGGGTCAGGTCAAGGCCCGACAGTTTGATGATCCGTATTTAGCAGTCCTCAGAGAAACGATATTACAGGGTGGTGCCAAGGAGGTTTCTATTGACGAGGATGGCGTTCTGCGACTCCAAGGTCGCCTATGTGTTCCTAATGACTATGACTTGAGGGAGAGGATTCTTGAGGAGGCACACAGTTCGCGGTATTCTATTCACTTAGGTGCTACGAAGATGTATCGTGGCCTGAGACAACACTATTGGTGGTGGCAAATGAAGAAAGACATAGTGGAGTATGTAGCTCGGTGCTTAAATTGCCAGCAGGTCAAGTATGAGCACTAGAGGCCAGGGGGCCTACTTCAGCAGATGACTATACCTGAGTGAAAATGGGAGCGCAGTACGATGGACTTCGTAGTTGGGTTGTCGCGGACCTTGCGGAAGTTTGATGCGGTTTGGGTCATTATCTACAGGTTGACCAAGTCGGCACACTTCATTCCAGTTGTGACTACCTATACTTCAGAAAGGTTGGCCCAGATTTATATTCGGGAGATAGTTCGGTTACACGGTGTGCTTATTTCCATCATATCGGATAGAGGCCCTCAGTTCACTTCACATTTCTGGAGAGCTATTCAGAGTGAGTTAGGGACCTGTTTGGAGCTCAACAGAGCATTCCATCCTCAGACCGGCGGACAGTCGGAGCGGACAGTTCAGATATAGAGGACATATTAAGAGCATGTGTGATTGACTTTGGAGGGCAGTGGGATCAGTTCTTGCTTTTGGGCGAGTTTGCTTATAACAATAATTATCAGTCCAGTATCGAGATGGCTCCATTTGAGGCTTTATATAGCCGGCGATGTCGTTCTCCTATCAGGTGGTTTGAGCATGGAGAGGCAAAGTTGTACGGTACTGACTTGGTAAAAGATTCCTTGGAAAAGGTAAAGTTGATTTAGGAAAGACTTCCCACAGCACAGTCCAGATAGAAGAGTTATGCGGATCAGAAGGCGCGGGATGTATCATTCATGGTCGGCGAGAAGGTTCTCTTGAAAGTATCGCTGATGAAGGGTATTATGAGATTCGGGAAGAAAGGCAAGTTGAGCCCAAGGTTTATAGGCCCATTTGAGGTGTTGAGGCGAGTTGGGAAGGTTGCTTATGAGCTTGCTCTACCTCCCAGCCTATCAAGGGTTCATCCTATTTTTCACGTGTCTATGCTTTGGAATTATCACGCCGACTTGTCCCATGTGTTAGACTTCAGTACTATTCAGCTGGATGAGAGCTTAGGTTATGAGGAGGAGTCAGTTGCCATTATTGATAGACAGGATCGCCAGTTGAGATCCAAGAGGATTTCTGTGGTAAAGGTCCAATGGAGGGGCTAACCAATCGAAGAGGCGACCTGGGAGTCCGAGGAGGACATACGGAGCAGATATCCACGCTTATTTAGCACCTCAGATATGAATATAAACTCGTTCAAGGACGAACGTTTGTTTAAGAGATGGAGAATGTAACGACCCGACTGGTCATTTTGCTTTCTAGAACCCCGTTCCCCTAAATAAGACTTTCTGTACTTGCTTTTTCTGACTTATGACATGCGGGGATGGATGGTTCGGGATTTGGAAGAGTTTGGGTTGAAATCGGAACACTTGGTTCCTTAAGGTTGGCGTAAAAGGCCAAGTTTAACTCTGGTCAACATTTTGAGTGAACGACCTCAGAATCGGGATTTGACGGTTCCAATATATTTGTATGATGATTTCGGACTTGGGCGTAAGTTCGGATTGAGTTTTGGATGACCTAGGAGCATTTTGGTGCATAATAGTGAAAGTTGGTTCTTGAAGGTTTTTGGAAGTTCTTTAAATTTGGTTTAGAGCAGGATTTTATGATATCGCGGTACAACGGAATTCCGAGACTGGGAATAGTTCCATAATGTCATTTAAGACTTGCATGCAAAATTTGGTGTCAATCCGAGTAGTATAAGTGTGTTTCATCGCATTGGAAGTAAATTGAAGAACTTGAAGTTCATAAGTTTGAATCAATTGATTTTAGGGTGTGATTCCTAGTTTTAATGTTGTTTCCAGTGTTCCAAGGGTTCGAGCGAGTCCGTTTTATCATTCCAAACTTGTCGGTATTTTCGGGTGGGGCCCCGGGGGCCCTGAGCATCAATCGGACGAGACTCGGGCTTAGTTGAAAATATGAGAAGGAGCTGAAGCTCCAGGCTTCTGTCATAACCGTACCTGCGGTTGGCCAGCCGCAGGTTTGAGACCACAGAAGCGGCTAAGCCATCACAGATGCGGCCATGGGTGGCCAGCCCAGGAACCGCAGAACCGGCCTTCTCTCCGTAGAAATGTGACCGCAGAAGCGGTTGGCTTTCCGCTGAAGCGGCCCAGCCGGCCCAGTGGAGATTCGCAGAAGCGGACCCTTTTCTGCAGATATGGTGGGCACAAGTGCGGCCCAGGACCGTAGATGCGAAAATCACTGAAGGCAGTAACCTTCATTTATTGCGGGAGTTCAACATTTTTGGCTCATTTTCAGTCCATAGTTGGGCGATTTTAGAGCTCTTGAGAGGGGTTTTTCACCAAGACTTTGAAGGTAAGTAATTCCTATGACATGTGAGTTAAATTCTTGAATTTTGGGTAGATATACATGTAAAGATTAGTGAAAATCATGTGATTAGAGTAAAACCTAGGTTTTTGATAAAAACAAGATTTAACCTCGAAATTCGTTATGGAATGAAGTAAAAATCATATATTCTTGATCCTTAGGTTATGGATAACAACTTTCTTTGAAAATTTCCTAAATCCGGGCATGCGGGGTTGGGGATGAATTACTTTAATAGTTAGAATATGAACTCTTGAGCATGTCTTGACTAGTTCTAACCCCATTTGAATAGTTTTGGATCGTTTGGCTTCGATTTGAGGGTTTGAGCGCATTCTTGAATTTGGAATTAAGCTTTGGGCAAGGTAAGTCTTTTTTCTAACCTTGTAAGAGAGAAATTTTCCCATAGGTAAACTTAATTAATATGCGATTAATTGTGGGAGCTACGTACACATGAATTGACGAGAGTCCGTACATAACTACTATTTCTATTATTGTCCGGATAGTGTGGACACTACTATTTGATTATATGTGCTAATTAAAAGAAAGTAATTAAGTTGAAGAAAATCTAAGGATTTAAATGCTTCAAGAGAATTGTCTTCATTTTTGAAAAAGAATCGAAGAAGTGTTGTATTTTAAATGATAAATATTATGTTTGACCACGTAGCACGGATGATTTGCGAGCGGGGTTATACTTAGTCGCATGTATGATTCGCGAGCGGGGTGAATAGATGCATCTATGGTTCGAGACGTTCGACCCTCGGCAGTGCACATTTTACTTTTATGTTAGATCAGACCGAATGTCCTTGGTGGTAATTGTGTGTGATAATAGAATGGGAACTTTTTGTAGTTGTATGCTTCATTTCTTAATATACCACTTGTTTTAAATAAATAAAGTGTCTTGCCTTCAAAAATATGATGGAGGAAATTCCTCTGTTATTGTTTTAGTTTAAGCTTGACTGTTATCTACATACATTATGCTTTAAGAATTGGAACTTCACATTATTATATTGTTGGCCCTAGTAAGTGTCGGAGTCGAACCCTCGTCACTACTTCTGCGAGGTTAGACGAGATACTTACTGGGTATATATTTTTATGTACTCACGCTACACTTCTGTACTTGATTGTGCAGACTTTGAGGCAGGTGCATCTGGTTATCAGTCCGGCGCGTAGAGTGGACTCCTCAGCTTGAGACTTCCGGTGAGCTGCCCTTTTGAGCCATTCTGCAGCAGCTGGAGTCTTTCTATGTCTTTATTTTTCCTGTCTATTTCCTTTCTAGACAGTAGTATAGTATGACTTTGTATATTCTATTAGATTGCCCACATACTTGTGACATCGGGTCTTGGCACACACATTGGTAGACTTATATTTTTTGGATTACTATCATGATATAAGTTCGTAATTATTACTTTCCTCCAATTATGCTTAAGCTTAAAACTCCTAATTTTTTTATCAATAAGGAAAATTTTTCACGTACTAATTATTTAAATGAATATTTACTAGTTGATTAGTGTTGGCTTGTCTAACAACGGTGTTTGGTGCCATCACGGCCTAATGTGAAATTTGGGCCGTGATAAGTATCGCGCCCCCTTTTTCTCGCAAAATTAGGTTTATGACATTTGGGAGGACAACTCATTCCTTTTGGGAATTGGGTTTAATATGAAGAGTCGCCACCTAATGATTAGAGTGCATTAGGACACCAAGGAGATTTTGATTTGAGTAATCAGAGATAGGGTAAGGGCTTGAAATTATTCTAAGGGGAAGGGATTAGGCACCCCTTAGAATCCACTAGTGTGGTTCCCGGCCAAACTATTATTGAGAATTTAGATGCAAATAACACGTAGACAAATAAAACTTCAAATAAGAGGGGATTTTCACATAAGGGTTTACAAACAAATAAAGTTTGAAAGAACTAAAAGAAAGCTGATGTTTCTTAAAGGAAAGAGTTTGAAATTCTTTTCAAAGAGACAAGAAATAAGGGAAAGAGGGTCCTAGGTTTATTAACAATATGGATCACCCCACACAATGCCCGGTAATCACTCCTCAGTGAGGGGCTACGCGTGGCATTATCGCGTGGTCATTGTTGATACCCAATTTTTTCCCTGTGTATTTTTATACCCAAAATACCTTCGAAATAGCATGTGTATGCATATATAAGCATGCTCAAGAGTTTTGGTATTTTTTCCCAAATTTTAAGATTTTTAAAATCAAGTTATTGTCTATTTTAACAATGCAAAATCCAATAATTATTTCCAAAATTATCATTTTGGTGAATAATTTATTTCCATCCTCACCAAAATATAATTAAGGTGATTTTTGCATATTTTTATAAATTTATTTGATATTTTTTAAGCTAAATGGCATAAAATTGCAATTATAGCCTACATTACGATTGATAGCGTTTTACAATTATAAAATTATTCCCAGTATTTTTAGATTAATGTTTATATATTATTAATTAGTTTAGTACTTTTAATTTGTTTTTAAAATCATTTTAATTGTTTTATAAAATTAAAAGGGGAGAAATTGGCTATTTAACACATAGCCCATTATCATTTCAATTTTAGCCCAAAATTAAATCACAATCCACCTAATTAAACGACCCAATTGTATTCGTTAACCCGACCCCTTAACCCGTTTTCAGATCCGTCCGGATTTCCTTTTAATCCTGGTCGTTGATCATTTTGATCAACGACCCTGATTTGCCCTTTCCTTTTTTAATCCCCTAACCCCCTAACCCTAACTCATTTGCACAAAGACGCCGCCTCTAAACTCCCTTCGTCTCCCAAAACCTCTCTAGCCCTCCGAAGCCTTAACCCTATTCCACCGATCCCCGTCTCATTCCCACCGAAATCCATGGCAGTACTGGCCATAGGTGGCCTGTGCTCGCTCGCCCTCACCACTAACTTAAGATATTCGAAGATTGGAGGCCTGAATTCCATGGTCTCCTTTAGATCTGTCTCAGATCTACAAGATCCATGGCCTCTCCGGCCATTTTCCGGCATGTTCAAAGCAATATGAGTCTCTCCGACTCAGGATCCGACTTTCCTCAAGACCTTCTCATCCTAGGGTCTTCTCCGCCATTTTTAAACCTTCTAAGGTTCTTTACTCGTCTATTTCTTTCATATCTGTGACGTGTTTGGTCTTTAATAGACGTTTTAGGGTTTTTCCCCAAATTTCCTTTTCAAAATTGTTCAAATCCGATTTTTAAGGTTTCTGGAAAAGCTTCTGCATGTTTTCTGACTCTTTTGCTCTCTCCTTTGTGTGTTTATGCTCGCTTGTTTATTTCTTATTATGTTCAAGATTGTTCTCTTATTTCTTTCCTGATTTTGCAAGATTCTTTTCTGTTCTTTGTTCACATGCTAACTTAGGTCGTTGCTCCTCACTCTTTGCTACGTATGTTTAAGTTCGTGCTTTGATTTTGTTTCACTTTACTAAGTTTCGTTGATATTCCTGCTCAGCATGTTCTTGCCTACCTTTTGTCTTGAAACTCGTAGTTTCTCTTGCTTCTGTTTGTGTATGTCTGCCTCTCTCAACGACTTTGAATGATTTCTCACCCTGATTCTATTTGAAACCCTAAAGTTTAGGGGTTTTTCTTTGGGTGGATGGCACTAGGGTTTCACTTTGGAGCCCTAGGTTTCCAGACTCACTGCGAGCCTAGAATTGAATTCGGAATCCTACTTGCCTGTGATTCTAAAATTTTTTATTGTTAAGCTTTCCTTTTGTTTGCACGGTATGCTTTATATATGGGGAATAACTTCCCTTTCAAAAGATTTCACCCAGGAGTTTGAAATCCCTTTAATCATGCTAGTGATTCAGCATTGATTTCTTTCGATTGAATCTCTTTCACTCTACTAGCTGTTTATTTTGATCCTTTTGTGTAAAAATCCTAGGCTTGTGATGTTTTCCTTAAATACTTGGCTTGTGTATCTCTTCTGTGATTCTGTACCAACGTTTGAATTATTCTTTCCTTAATTACTTGAGGTTCTTTGTGATTACAATTAGATCCGGGATCCTTTTGAATGATTTTTAACTGATACCTTATTTTTACTTTATAAAGAACACTACTATTCCATCTTTCCTTACCAACTATGTACTTGACCCTATTTGTACACTACATGGTTTCCTTACCTTAATCATGCCTTAGTAAACTTATTTTTCCTCTTTATTCCATCTTGATTAGCCGTTTGACCTAGACCCCTTAATTAAAGGAGTCTAGTTGTCTTAATTGATACTAATTGATTGGTTTCTATGTTTGTGCACTCTTTGCCTGCCTTACTTGTTTTCAAAAACTATATAAGGACCTAGTCCTCCCTCTTTCTAGGAGGAGTCAATTCTCTCGTAATCAGAAACATACGAAAATACACCACTCACACACTGAACTCACTTTTCGGACAATACTGTTTTCTAATCCTGCTTTACTTGAGGTCTTTTGGAACTGCTGTTTGCAATTCGGCTTTTTCAAGGCTACTTTTGCTTACTTATTTTCTTTGAAACGGGTATGTCCTTTGTTTAAATATTCTGCTTCACCCCCTATGTGTTTACTTTACAGCTTCAGGCTTCTTATTTACTTTATCGCTTATATGCTGTAATTTGTGCTTCATATCTCCTTTCTTTGCTTCTGTTTCTGTTATGAGTCCTCTACCCCTATTCCCTTTTATGTGCTGAGTTAAGCTCTTGGCCTGACAGTATCCTAATTACTGTCCAGGCCTTGACTTGATCCACAATGGATCCGAACTCTCAATGCTTGACTAGCAGGCTGGTCAGGGGTGTGCCAGCATCCCAATTGCTGGGCATGACCACTAGCTTGCCCTGTCTCTCCCTGATTCCCTTCCCCTTTGTGCACTTACACCTATTTATAGAATCTTAAGTTCTGCCCCTCTCTTATGAGCCTTGCTTTGGGACCTTGAGTTCCCTCTGAACTTGGACATCTGCGAGCTGGCCTTTCCACACTGCACTATGTTCTTGATTCTGAAATCTTTTGGGGTGTAAGCACTGCCCGGAGTCCCTTTGAGACTCTTAGGAACTTTGACACACTCCAAATATGAGAAAGTCATTTGGAAATCTGATCCTGGAAGTTGGTTTATCTCATACTATTGGACTTTGAGTCTGAATTAGGCTGATTAGATGTAGCTGTAACCGCTGATGTAATTTTTACTTTCTTTCTGATTCATTCGGTCTGTAATAATTTTGTAATAACTATTGGGATGGATAGAGGAAAGGGATGGGGAATGAATTCATGTAAAGGGTAGAAAACATGCCTATAGGGTCTTTTATAATTCTGCATTTCTTTGCTTAGAAAACATGCCTATAGGGTCTTTTATAATTCTGCATTTTTGCGCTTAGAAAACATGCCTATAGGGTCTTTTATAATTCTGCACTTCTGCGCTTAGAAAGCCTGCCTATAGGACTTTTATAATTATGCATTTCAGCACCTAGAAAGCATGCCTATAAGTATTTCTGTACTTCTGCATATATACGCCACTAGGCAAACAACTTTAGGCTTAATAATAATCAATCCATTTAGAGATCATGTCTATAGGACTCTTGCAACTGTTAAAATCAATGACACTTAGAGACCATGCCTATAGGACTAACTAAATCGGTTTCGTTTTGGAATCTAAAACCAGTCTTAAAATCTGCAGATCCCTTTTCTAGAATCAGTAAGCTTTTCCTTAAAATCAGTATACTTCTACATTGTTAGATATCCTGCCTATAAGTTTCTCCTAGGAAAGCCAGTAGGTAATTGATTAACTGTATCGGTTTTGATAACTACATCTAGTCAGGGCTAATTCGGACTCCTCATCTGGAAAATATGTGATAACTCAGCCTGTCCTACTCTTTGCTTAATCAAAGACCTAATCAGTATTTGTAAGTCATGCTAAATAATTTGCCACTTTGAATGAGGAGGCCTACTTGAGCCTTAACTGCTATGTGCTTCCCTTTTAGATGCTATTTGTTATTGCCTATCGCCTAGCTTTTTATCCTTTTGAAATTATGAAAAGCCCCCAACTCCCTCCCCTTTAGGATTAGTAGTCTCACTGCCTCCGAGACTGATAGGATTGGGGCGGGTAGTAGCATGCGATAAGTAACGATACCATTCCGCGCTTTAATACCTTAACGGGGTGGGAAGGGTAGATATGGACATGATGACCGGTGCGCTAATATCACGTGCGACCCCTCTTCTGAGGGGTGATTGCTGGATATTGCATTGATATGATCCATATTGACATAAACCTAGGACCTCCCTCCCTCTATTTGCTTTCATCTATCTTTGTGGAATTATGTAAGTCTTTTTCACAAAATTTCTGCCCTCTTTACCTTTTTCAAGTTCCGATTTACTTGCATATTGTATGTGAACCCTTTCTATTTGAGCCCTTAATTGCCTACTTGATTATGTGAAGTCACAATATGACATGGCCGGGAACCACACTAGTGGATCTTGAGGGGTGCCTAACACCTTCCCCTCGAGATAATTTCTAGCCCTTACCCAAACTCCGGTTCTTTAAATTCAAACCCTATTAGTGTCCTAATGCACCCTAATCATTAGGTGGCGACTCTTCAAATGCAAACCCAATTCCCAAAGGGAACGAGTTGTCCTCCCAAATGTCACAAGCCCGATTTTGCGAGAAAAAGGGGGCGCGACAGCATGGCGACTCTGCTGGGGGATTTAGTCTTGAAGCTTTTACCATTTCATGTCATTTGTGACTTTATTGCTTTTTATTGCCTTTATTTAATGTCTTTATCTTCTACTTCAATGACTTGGCTTTTTGTTTCTTTTTCTTTAGTGCTTTCTTTTACCGCTTTCCTTCAATACTGTTGTAATTATGAGCAATTATTGTAATCATTACTTTATGAACGTGCAAATACGTGACAACTTGTTTCATTCTTGTAACTGCATCATCAACATCATATTCCACTCGTGCCAAACAAATACCATAGCAACGCTTATAATGAGTGGTTGCACCCTTATGATATTGTCACCCCCTAAATTTGGCAAAGGCATATTTGCGGTAAAACCAGTCGATCAGCGGTGCAGTCGACAGTTCCGTGCCTTTCCTCTTGAGTTATCCGCTCAAGGGTACCGGTCTAATACCCCATAGAAACCTTATTCTGTTTAACTGTGCATGCATCACTGTCAAACCTAGCCGAGTTAGTTATGTTGTCCACATAATGACTCTTTAAGATAGCCTTGTCCAAAGTCCACTGGTTTTCCTTGGAACCCAACGGACACTACCACGTCTGTGCATTTATTTGGAGAACTAAATGATACTTATGCTAATTATTGATTTAAATAGTCGAGTCTGGCGGGGGATAAGGGCCTAACACTTTGTTTTGCAGAAAATGAGGCACGAAGTCCCCAGATTCGGCATGGTGACCAACATTCACCCAAGGTTGCTAAGCTGGTGGGAAGACCTTCACTCCAGTGATCAGACCCTCGTTCGCAAATATTTGGGAAATTTGCCTTCTCTCTAAGAAATCCAACCCGACAACAAAATCATAGAGGCTACAACTTTATTTTGGGATAGCGACAGATCTGTGTTTCGCTTCGGGGACCTTGAAATGACACCTTTGCTCGAGGAAATAAGAGGGTTAGCTGGTATTCCGTGGGAGACTCCGGATTTGCTTATGCCAGAAAATCGCAAGGGTAGGGGTTTCCTCAAGATGATGGGACTAAAGAAAAACCCAGACTTGACCTGTTTGAAGTACTCTTACATTCCTTTCAACTATCTGTACGAGAGGTACAACCATAGCAAGTCCTACCGCACTTACCCGGATGAATTTGCCCTCACCTCATTGGGGCATATCCACAAAAGAGTCTTCGTCTTTATGTTCTGCTTTTTGGGGATGATAGTATTTCCTATGAAGAAGGCTAGGATCCATACCAGACTAGCCATGGTCACCAGGACTCTAATGGAAGGGATTGGCGGGCAGCCTTTCAGCATAGTACCAATGATTGTCGCGGAGATATACCGAGCCCTGGAAAACTGTCAACGAGGGGCCAATCACTTTGAGGGTTGTAACTTACTACTCCAACTTTGGCTCATGGAGCACCTCCAAAAGGGTGAATATCGGCAAGAGATTCTGCGCAGAGACTGGGATGATCATATTGCCTTCCATCAGCCAAGGCGAATGAACTATATACCTGACATGTTTGCTCAACCAGAAGATGCTAAAGGGTGGGTAAAGTTGTTTGAAAATCTGAAGGAAGACCAAGTGCAGTGGATGTTCGAGTGGTTCCCTACTGAAGAGTTCATCGTCCGATCTCGGGATGCACCATTTCTTATACTCATCGGTCTAAGAGGAACTTATCCTTATGTCCCTCTCCGAGTCATGAGGCAGGCAAGAAGAAAGCAGTTTATACCAAGGGTTGAGAAGATGAGTCACTTTAGGGCCGACTTTCAAGACGACGATAACCCTCACAAGTGCCAGGCCCAGCACACGTGGCACTGCAAAATCATCCTGGGAAAGGATTCCATAGAACCAGACAGATACCATGCTGGTTATACCCCATACTATCCAAGTTGGTTGGAAGACGATCATGGTGGGTTGGGACAACCCAGGTCCGTTCGAGGTCATAGGGTCATCGACGAAAAGGCTGAAGTATAAGTTAAGTACAACCAATTGTGCAAGAGGATTCGAGAGTGCGAAAGCGAACATCGGGAAATTAAAGAAGCACATCAGAAGTTGATTGAAGAATGGAAAGATATGGCTGTCAGCGCCAATAAGTGACTGGGGTATTTGGAGTGGGGTTTAGTAGAGTTGGAAAGGAAGTTCATCCAGAGGATCGAAAATTGCCAGAACGCTGAGGGAAACGAAGGAGGACATTTGGCTAGAGCTTATTTGCTGCTGGGACTGCGTGAGCTGGTGAAGTTGTTCGATGGAGCTAAAGATGCCGAGTCTGGGGAAGGTCCTTCTGGGACCAAGTAGTTAGGAGTCTTTTCTTTTGCTTTAAAATGTAATAAGGCCAATGGCCATTAGTGACATTTTACTTTCTGCAATTTTAGTGTTGTTTTGGGATTCGTCTTATTTTTATCAATAAAATGAGGCATTTAGCATTATAAGTTCTCCAAATCAACATGCCGCTAGGCCTACCTCGGGCACAACGAGGCACCCAAATTAGGACACGATTTATATTCTTGCACTATGTGTTTAAATATTGCAACATTTTCTTCTCATAACCTTCACTAACTTGTTACCTTTTTTTTGTTATTTTTACTTTTGTTTTATTCCCTTCCCCAAAGGGTTAGTTCGTGCACTCTGGCATCATCATCATACTCTACGAGATCCAAGGGCCCTCCACCTCGTCCTCCTCCGAGTCCTATCAGAAACAAGAACAAGGAAAAAATGGAAGACTTGAGCAACATCAGAAAGGAGAACTCGGGTGAACGGGTAGAGGTTACTCAGGGTATTCAGGTTTCCAAGGAAAGTGCTGCCCAACTTGAGCAGAAGTTGTTGAAATTTCAGGAAGAACTGGACCAAGTTCGGAACTTGGCAAACTTATCATTTTCCCTCACTACCCCGGATGTCAACTTTCCCAATGCTCAAAATCCTACACCTCCACATAACATCCCGAAACCACAAAACCAACCCGCTCCCCATCA
>NW_017670531.1:212077-231450 GCF_001879085.1 Nicotiana attenuata
ATTACGCCTTTTGCCATTTACTCTGCATTGCATAAGGCTACCATTCTGCCTTCCGAGACTAAGCACTGTCTCCATCTGCATTTTCTCTGCATTGCATAAGGCTACCTTTCTGCCTTCTGAGACAAAGTCCTGTCTCCATCCTGCATCTCTCTGCATTGCATAAGGCTACCATTCTGCCTTCCGAGACTAAGCACTGTCTCCATCTGCATTTTCTCTGCATTGCATAAGGCTACCTTTCTGCCTTCCAAGACAAAGCCCTGTCTCCATCCTGCATCTCTCTGCATTGCATAAGGCTACCATTTTGCCTTCCGAGGTTAAGCTCTACCTCCATCTGCATGGCTGAAAGATCGCCAACTTTATTTAAATCCTGCATGGCTGAAATACCTCCACTTTTTATTTACGTCTTGCATCGACTGAAATATCGCCAAACTTTATTTAAATTCCGCATCGGCTGAAATATCGCCAACTTTATTTAAATTCTGCACCGGCTGAAACATTGCCAACTTTATTTAAATCCTGCATGGCCGAAATATCACCACTTTATCTCTCTTGCATGGCTGAAATACTGCCACCTTTTATTTACGTCTTGCATCGACTGAAATATCGCCAAAATTTATTTAAATTCCGCATCGGCTGAAATATTGCCAACATTATTTAAATTCTGCATCGGCTGAAACATCACTAACTTTATTAAATCCTGCATTGTTGAAATATCGCCACTTTATTTCTCTTGCATGACTGAAATATCGCCACCTTTTGTTTACATCTTGCATCGGCTGAAAGATCGCCACCTTTTGCATTTCACGGGCTGAAAGATCGCCAAGTTTTCCAAAGGCGTCATTATTCGGAGGCATCATTTGCATAGCCCGAGAATGCCATGCCATGGCCTGAGGACCCCATTTTATCTTTTGCACATCATTATTCAAAGGCATCATAGTTCGAAGGCATCATTCTCATAGCCTGAGAACATCATCGCATGTCCTGCGAATCCTTTATCGTACGCTTCATGGCCCAGGACGTCATCCTAATCGTCCAAAGACAACATTCATGGTCCAACGGGAACTTGCATCACGTTTAAATTTATGCACAATATATGTTCGTATTGTTTATTTGCAGGTACACCGGCTAGCAACGGCCGTCACAGCAGGAGCGATCCTGCTCCGGTTCCCGCAGCCTACTAGACTCTGACCATCTTTCCCAACTAGAACAGCGCGTCCGTCTTTCGAAAATCTCCATCGGCATATTCCGTCAATGGACCCTGAACTACATATGGCCCAATTCCTGTAAGACCAGGGATATGTAGGCAGCTCAGGAACCAGAGCTCGGTCAAAATTCTTTGCAAATCGTTTCTTTCGATCAAAATTGGCCATCATATCTTTACCCGACAACTCTTCATCCTTCTCGGGTAAAGAGGGGCAGCTGTTGATTTTGGCCATCATATTTTGGGTATTTTTATACCCAAAATACCTTCGAAATAGCACATGTATGCATATATAAGCATGCCCAAGAGTTTTGGTATTTTTCCCCAAATTTTAAGATTTTTAAAATCAATTTATTGTCTATTTTAACAATGCAAAATCCAATAATTATTCCCAAAATTATCATTTTGGTGAATAATTTATTTCCATCCTTATATTTACACAAAAATATAATTAAGGTGATTTTTTCATATTTTTATAAATTTATTTGATATTTTTTAAGCTAAATGGCATAAAATTGCAATTATAGCCTACATTACGATTAATAGCGTTTTACAATTATAAAATTATTCCCAGTATTTTTAGATTAATTTTTATATATTATTAATTAGATCAGTGTTTTTAATTTATTTTTAAAATCATTTTAATTGTTTTATAAAATTAAAAGGGGAGTAATTGGCTATTTAACACATAGCCCATTATCATTTCAATTTTAGCCCTAAATTAAATCCCAATTCCACCTAATTAAATGACCCAATTGTATTCGTTAACCCGACACCTTAATCCATTTTCAGACCCGTCCGAATTTCCTTTTAATCCTGGCCGTTGATCATTTTGATCAACGGCCCTGATTTGCCCTTTCCTTTTTTAATCCCCTAACCCCCCTAACCCTACCTCATTTGCACAAACCGCCTCTAAACTCCCTTCGTCTCCCAAAACCTCTCTAGCCCTCCGAAACCTTAACCCTATTCCACTGATCCCCGTCTCATTCCCACCGGAATCCATGGCGATACTGGCCATGGGTGGCCTGTGCTCGCTCTCCCTCGCCACTAACTTAAGCTATTAGAAGATTGGAGGCTTGACTTCCATGGTCTCCTTTAGATCTGTCTCAGATCTACAAGATCCATGGCCTCTCCGGCCATTTTTCGGCATGTTCAAAGCAATATGAGTCTCTCCGACTCAGGATCCGGCTTTCCTCAAGACCTTCTCATCCTAGGGTCTTCTCTGCCATTTTTAAACCTTCTAAGGTGCTTTAATCGTCTATTTCTTTAGACCTGTGCGGTGTTTGGTCTTTAATAGACGTTTTAGGGGTTTTCCCCAAATTTCCTTTTCAAAATTGTTCAAATCCGATTTTTAAGGTTTCTGGAAAAGCTTCTACATGTTTTCTGACTCTTTTGCTCTCTCCCATGTGTGTTTATGCTCGCTTGTTTATTTCTTATTATGTTCAAGATTGTTCTCTTATTTCTTTCCTAATTTTGCAAGATTCTTTTCTGTTCTTTGTTCACATGCTAACTTAGGTCATTGCTCCTCACTCTTTGCTACATATGTTTAAGTTCGTGCTTTGATTTTGTTTCACTTTACTAAGTTTCATTGATATTCCTGCTCAACATGTTCTTGCCTACCTTTTGTCTTGAATCTCGTAGTTTCTCTTGCTTCTGTTTGTGTATGTCTGCCTCTCTCAACGACTTTGGATGATTTCTCACCCTGATTCTATTTGAAACCCTAAATTTAGGGGTTTTTCTTTGGGTGGATGGCACTAGGGTTTCACTTTGGAGCCCTAGGTTTCCAGACTCACTGCGAGCCTGGAACTGAATTCGGAATCCTACTTGCCTGTGATTCTAAAATTTTTTATTGTTAAGCTTTCCTTTTGTTTGCACGGTATGCTTTATATATGAGCAAAAACTTCCCTTTCAAAAGATTTCACCCAGGATTGAATTTGAAATCCCTTTAATCATGCTAGTGATTCAGCATTGATTTCTTTCGATTGAATCTCTTTCACTCTACTGGCTGTTTATTTTGATCCTTTTGTGTAAAATTCCTAGGCTTGTGATATTTTCCTTAAATACTTGGTCTTGTGTATCTCTTCTGTGATTCTGTACCGGCGTTTGAATTATTCTTTCCTTAATTACCTGAGGTTCTTTGTGATTACAATTAGATCCGGGATCCTTTTGACTGATTTTCAACTGATACCTTATTTTTACTTTATAAAGAACACTACTATTCCATCTTTCCTTAATTACCAACTATGTACTTGACCCTATTTGTGCACTACATGATTTCCTTACCTTAATCAAGCCTTAGTAAAATGATTTTTCCTCCTTATTCCATCTCGATTAGCCGTTTGACCTAGACCCCTTAATTAAAGGAGTCTAGTTATCTTAATTGATACTAATTGATTGGTTTCTATGTTTGTGCACTCTTTGTCTGCCTTAGTTGTTTTCAAAAACTATATAAGGACCTAGTCCTCCCTTTTTCTAGGAGGAGTCAATTCTCTCGTAATCAGAAACACACGAAAATACACCACTCACACACTGAACTCACTTTTCGGACAATACTGTTTTCTAATCCTTATTTACTTGAGGTCTTTTGGAACTGCTGTTTGCAATTCGGCTTTTTCAAGGCTACTTTTGCTTACTTATTTTATTTGAAACGGGTATGTCCTTTGTTTAAATATTCTGCTTCACCCCCCTATGTGTTTACTTTACAACTTCAGGCTTCTTGTTTACTTTATCGCTTATATGCTATAATTTGTGCTTCATATCTCCTTTCTTTGCTTCTGTTTCTGTTATGAATCCTCTACCCCTATTCCCTTTTATGTGCTGAGTTAAGCTCTTGGCCTGACAGTATCCTAATTACTGTCCAGGCCTTGGCTTGATCCACAATGGATCCGAACTCTCAATGCTTGACTAGCAGGCTGGTCAGGGGTGTGCCAGCATCCCAATTGCTGGGCATGACCACTAGCTTGCCCTGTCTCTCCCTGATTCCCTTCCCCTTTGTGCACTTACACCTATTCCTAGAATCTTAAGTTCTTCCCCTCTCTTATGAGCCTTGCTTTGGGACCTTGAGTTCCCTCTAAACTTGGACATCTGCGAGCTGGCCTTTCCACACTACACTATGTTCTTGATTCTGAAATCTTTTGGGGTGTAAGCACTGCCCGGAGTCCCTTTGAGACTCTTGGGAACTTTGACACACTCCAAATATGAGAAAGTCATTTGGAAATCTGATCTTGGAAGTTGGTTTATCTCATACTATTGGACTTTGAGTCTGAATTAGGCTGATTAGATGTAGCTGTAACCGCTGATGTAATTTTTACTTTCTTTCTGATTCATTCGGTCTGTAATAATTTTATAATAACTATTGGGATGGATAGAGGAAAGGGATGGGGAATGAATGCATGTAAAGGGTAGAAAACATGCCTATAGGGTCTTTTATAATTCTGCATTTCTGTGCTTAGGAAACATGCCTATAGGGTCTTTTATAATTCTGCATTTTTGCGCTTAGAAAACATGCCTATAGGGTCTTTTATAATTCTGCATTTCTGCGCTTAGAAAGCCTGCCTATAGGACTTTTATAATTATGCATTTCAGCACCTAGAAAGCATGCCTATAAGTATTTCTGTACTTCTGCATATATACGCCACTAGGCAAACAACTTTAGGCTTATTTGTGGTTTTATAGTTAAAAATTCTAAGGCGACATACAAAACATGTATAGCAAGTTGGGAGAAAGCACATAACAAGCAAAGGCTCAGATATACCCCCTTTAAACAAAGAAGCACATAATTAGCATGACTTACACATACTAGTTAAGGTCTGATTAAGTACTAAACATGAGAGAACTTAAAGGTTGAGGCGGAGTGATTTAATACATAATTCAGATAAGAAGCCCAAATCAGGCCTGCCTGTTGGTTGTAGTTATTAACAGAACTGATTTAATTTATAGCTTTACCCTAAGGCTTGCCTAAGTGTTGGACAAAGATCCTATAAGCATGGTATCTACTGAATTCAGAAAGAAATTAAATAACAAGGTCTAAAATAAATTGAATACGTGCTGGTTTAAAAAAGGATAGTCAAATTATTAAAGAAAGGCCAGTTTTAACGAAGGTTATGAGTTCTACAACTAACAGCACCGTTGTTACCGACTTTTAGTTCCATATGTGAGTGAAGCGGCTCAGATTCGATTAGGAGTTCCTATAGGCATGCTTTCTACGCGTAGTTGATTTTGAACGTGGTATGAAATACAGGAAACTTGTTTTTAAAACTTATGAACATGACATCTAGGTACTGAATTTTGTTTAAGGCCTATGAACATGTTATCTAAATGTAGGAATTGCTTTAAAACCTATGAACATGCTGTCTAAGTGCAGAAATTGTTTGAAAATCTATGAACATGATATCTAAGTGCAAAAATTATTTGAAACCTATGAACATGATATCTATATGCAAAATTATTTGTAAACCTATGAACATGATATCTAAATGCAGAAATTATTTGAAAGCCTCTGAACATGATATCTATATGCAGAAATTATTTGAAAACCTATGAACATGATATCTATATGCATGCATATTTAAAAATACCTATAGGCATGGTATCTACCCTTTTGGCATACACAACTACCCACCCTTTTCACTAGCCATCCCCAAGAGTTTATTATAAATTATTACAATCCAGATTAAATTAAAGAATACATCAGAAAATTATAAATAAAAGTACAACCAAGGAGAGCCTGATTCAGACTTCATGTCTGAAATATGAGGTAAACCAACTCCATGAGATCATGATCCAAAGCCTTTCTCCTATTTGAGTGTGTCAAAGTTCCCTAAGAACCTCACAGGGACTCCAGGCAATGCTCACACCCAAATGTATTATCAGATTGGGACAGGTGCAGTGTGGAATGGCCAGCCCTCAAGTGTCCAAGTTCAGAGGGAACTCCAAGGGTCCCAAGGCAAGGCTCACAAGAGAGGGGCAGAACTTAAAGACTAAGAAAATGTGCAAGTGTAGAATAGAGTGCTAAAAGGGAAAAGGAAGAGGGAATCAACTACAGATAAGCACACACAAGGGGTTTGCAGGGGAATAGGGGATTGTAGAGAGCCTGTCGCTAAGGCAAAGGCAGACTTTAGGCATGCCCAGCAATGGGGAGTGCTAGCACACCTATAAGCCTGCCAGAACACATATTGTTAGAGGCTAGGATCCCCATGATATCAAGTTCAATTCATGGACAATAACTTGCATATTGCCATGCCTCAAACCATAGCTTAAACACACAGGGGGCAGGGGTTTGGGATTCATAATAGAACAGGCAGAAAGAAATCAATAAGCTAGAATGAGTGTTGAACTATACATAAGCAGTAAACAGGGATACAAAAGCAGTAAATAAACACATTGTTGTGGTGCTGAAACTTAAATCAGGACATACCAGTTTCAAAGAAACATGTAGAGAAAGCAAGCAACAGGTCTTGTAACACGCCACTGTGTAAATAAACGAAAGAAAATACTTTTTGAGTGTAAGTGTAAGTTTTTTTAAAAGACTACCAGTGATCGTGTGTGTATGTCAATGAAAGGGTCATGTATTTATAGTGTGAAGAATAGGCAGAAACAAGGTAAGAAAACAATTAAGGAACTGAATATCAATTAAAAAATCAATCAATACAAGACTTCCTTTAATTAAGGAATTCAGACTCAAACGGTAAAATTATTTAAGGAAAGAAATTAAATAAATATCTTGTGCAAAGTAGGCAATTAGGGGTAAGTACATAGGGGTTTAACTAAGGGAAGAACTTTGAAATACACGGTTAACACAAATAAGGTAAGGATCCATCAGTATACAGTAAATCAAGGGGCTAGAGGTTTGAAATTACTGGCTCATGAATAGGCTAAGGAAAGTTTTTGACTCAAATCGAGTAATAGGGGAAATCGGCAAACAAGGAAAGAAATCAATCAAACTTATACAAAGGAAGTTTGAAATCAATCAAAATTGAAAGCCATTTTTAGAGGGAAGTTCAGCATGTATAAAGAGTACTCAAACATGCTACGCTGAATTCAGGGCAAAGAAAAATGTCATGGCATTGCAAAATCAGTAGGTAGTCACATAGGTTAGCAATGTAGAATAGATAGTATCAAATAGCATACAAAAGGTGTCCAGTATAAGGACCTTAGAAGAGTATAGTAGAAAATTAGAATTGCTTAAAGAAACAGAGGTTGAAACAAGAGTTTCAAGACTCAGTTGAGCAACAGATGAAACAAATTCAGAAACTTGAAATAGTTAGGGTTTCTGAAATTAAACAATTTCAAAGATGAAGAACAAACATATCACACAGAATGTTCTCAAACTCGAATGAACCCCCAAATTCTAGGGTTTTACCATCAATCGAGTGCAGAGACGAGAGGAAAAGTAATCAAAATAAAGATACTAGTCGAAACAGGTCCAGAGGTCTCAGAAAGGAACTCATGAGAAACATAGTAAAAGAACAACATGCGAAATACATCAGAGGAACTCAAAGAAGAATAGTAGAAGAACTGATAAGAAATCTAATGGAAGAAACTAATAAGAACAGTAGGTGAAGCATATTAGAAGAAATCTAACTAGAATACAGTAGAGAAACATATAAAGAACACAGTAGAGAAACATATAAAGAACATAGTAGAGAAACATATAAAGAACTCAAAAAGAAACATATAAAGAACACAGTAGAAAAACATCTAAATAACTCAAAAAAAGAAAAACCCTAAATCGAAAAAAAATATAAAGGTTTTGAAGCATAACTTTTGAGAAAAATACCAAGAGATCGTTTAAAAGTTCAGGGAAAATACGGATCTAGAACAGATCTAAAGAAAATAGAAGAACCTCAAAAGCTAGGGTTTCAGAGGAAACCAAACGATGAGAAAGGCTTGGATCGTTGTTGATCTAAGTAGGGGGGGTCGAAGCCAGGCTCGAAACAGACATGGCTTGCCGGAGCAAGGCCGGAGATGGCTATAAAAACTTGAACCAACAAGGTCTGGATGAAGCTCTTCGTGTTCAGACCATGAAACCTCAGCAAACAGGTGTGTAGGAACCCTAGAGAGCCGGTAGGTGGTGAGACCACCATAGATTCAGGCCAAGAGGTGGCCGGAGAAGGTGAGTGAGACTCATCGAAGCTGAAAGGGAGAGGGAAGGTTCTAGAGAGAACCAGAGGTAGAGAGATAGAGGAGAGTGTCGGTTGAGTGCGGAATGAGAGGGGTTTGGGGGGGGGGGGTCGTTTGGTTTAATTTGGAAAGAAAGAATTCAGACCGTTGATCAAAATTGATCAATGGCCAAGATTCAATCAGATTGGGTCGGGTAGATCTGGAATTGGGCTTGGGTCTTTGGGTTGGTCTAATTTGGGTTGGGGTATTGAGTTGGATTAGGCTAAATTAGAAGACAAAATCTGGCTATAAGTTAAATAGCCCCATTTTCCCATTTAATAAATTTCTGAAAACTAATTAAAAGCACTAAAATGACTTATAATGTATAATTATCAATTTTAAAATATAAAATTCTATTTTATAAACATGAGACAAATTTAAACCTAAAAAATGGCTAATATTGTAATTATGCAATTTTATCCTTAAAATACTAAAATAAATTTGTAAAAATACGTAAAAAATGCATTAGCTATATTTTAGTATAAATATGAGAATCCAACAAATGAATCACCAAAAAGATAATTTTGGTGACAATTATTGGGTTTTTCTTGATAAAATAGGGCAGTAAATTGGTTTAAAAATCTTTGAAAAATTAAGAAAAAATAATAAAACCTTGGGATGTACTTATATATGCCTATATAGGCTATTTTGAGGGAATTTTGCATAGTTAAAAATACAGAGAAAAATTGGGTATCAACAATAAGGTTCTGAGATGATTATGGGATATTCAGTATTGAAATTGAAAAACATTATTATTATTATTCTGTAAAGTTCATCTTTTACTAGTTAAGTTGAAGGAAATTTATGATCTCAAAAATATAAAAATAAAAATTTAATTAACTATTTAGTGTTGGCTTGCCTGACAGTGGTGTCCGGCGCCATCACGATCTTTAAAGGATTTTGGATCGTGACAGTTGAAAAGAAGGAAAATATTAGTGCTTCATGAAGCGACAGATTTCATAATCCAGAAAACTATATGGATAGAATTTGAGTACTGCACAGTGATAATAGTAGCTCACAGAATCCCAACTTTATGGACTGCACAATGGTTCTTGCTATAAATGATGGTAAGGTTCAAGAAAATAATTCCATATTTCGGGTATACTGGTATGGTGGAAGTCTCAATTTTGGTAAAATGTTTTTCCTGGAAAAATTATTTTCTGGTGTTTGGTTAACTTCTCTCACTTTAGGTAGAAGCAAAGGCGAATTCAAGATTTGAACCTTATGGATTCTAGAGGTGTTGTTTTGTAAAGAAAAAAAAGTGAGGTTAAAAAGAGAGTACAATGGATTCAAACCCTCGCCAGATATTCAAGAACATAACTTAAGTTGGTTCGTCCGTTTGCCACTAGACCAACAATTGATTTTACTTAGGAGTTCCAAACTAAATATACGTATAGGTTTAATAGATTTCTCAATACAAATATAAGGTTCGGATAAAAATTATTGAGTTTCCAACCCAATACTGTATATCCGGCCTTGGGTAGAAGCATTTTCCGTCGAAACTGTCTCAACCCTTAACTTCATGTTACTATTCGAATCACCAATTATACATTATTGTCAATATTTAATACTCAAAAATTTCATCAAACAATTCTCTTATTTGCTAATATTATTATTACTTTATATATATATATATATATATATATATATATATATATATTCTTGGAAGATAGTTTCAGACGCAACAAATTCCTAAAATTTAGTACTACTATAATAAAAAAAAAAGATCTAAATTATGTATCCACTTACAGTAGAGATTTATTTTACACTATGGGTGCGTTGGTACGAAGGAAAATATTTTTCGAAAAATATTTTTTAATTTTTCAATATTTGATTGGCTTAAATGCTTTAAAAAATATTTTCATCATGAACTCATTTTCTTCCAATTGGAGAAAAATATTTACCTTATTAAAAGAAGAAAATATTTTTCAAAACTTTTCTTCAAGGGGATTTGGGGGAAATGGGGTTGTCACGACCCCAATTCACCCTCCATGAACATGTCGTGATGACACCTAGTTCCTACAACTAGGTAAGCCTAACAGTGCGGAATAACAAATTAACATTTGCGGAATAATTAATTAAAACTGAACATACGGAAATAACAACTGTATATAAGGCCACTCGGCCTAAACAACTCAAAAATATGCGAAAGTCTACAACTAAATCCCAAAACCCGGAACCTCACGGGAAACACAAGCTAATAGAATGTAATGATATGCTCTACACCAGAATGTCTAACAACATGAAAGGAAAGAAGGAACTATCTGCTAAAGCCGGAATAGAGTAGAGACTCCTGGTCTGCGGATGTAGCAGATATACCTCAAGTCTAAGCTAGAACTCTCCACCTCGAGGATGATACACCTGGGAGGAAGTACCTGGATCTGCACATGAAAAACATGCGCAGGAAGGGCATGAGTACACCACAGCGGTATTCAGTAAGTGCCAAGCCTAACCTCGGTTGGGTAGTGACGAGGAAGGTCAGGGCCCTACTGAGATAACATAATAAATAATGAGATAACAGAAACAGTTTAAATAAAGTCTACGATGAGAATTCTAAACCAGGTAAATAAGGAAGAACAGTAATAGAAAGCAAGGTACAATACAAGGAAAACTGCCCTCAACAAGGAATATACGCTGGGGATCTCTTGGTATCCCGAGGATCTCTTGGTATCCTCATCATATACACTAGGGATCTCTTGGTATCCCGAGGATCTCTTGGTATCCTCAATAAGTAAGCCGGGGATCTCTTGGTATCCCGAGGATCTCTTGGTATCCTCAATAAGTAAGCCGGGGATCTCTTGGTATCCCAGTATATATATAGAAACACATGTGCCAGGGATCTCTTGGTATCCCGCACCCTCAGTCCAGAATATCTCAAGTACAAGGGGATCTCCCGGGAAGCCGTCCCGTAATCCCAAATTATACACACAACAACAAGCAACTCGTAATTTCAGAATAATGCTAAAAGATCAGGACAAGAAATAGTAAATTCTAGCCTAACATGCTCCACAGAGTACAAATAGCACAGCTAAACAATTAGCAAGTAAGCCAGATAAACATGAGTCTCTAAGCTAGCACAGGTGTAAAATTACAGTTTAAAATGAACAAGTAAACATGAAATATCAATTTAAATACTTCAAGTAGAAATGGGTTTACAACAATTAGCTCAAGTACGCGCTCGTCACCTCACGTACGAGGCATTCAAATATTCAAAGATCACGTCCTAAAGGGAAAAGTCCCCCACACAAGGTTAGACAAGCCACTTACCTCGAACCGGCTCAATATCAACTAGAAACCACGCTCTTGCCACGAGTATCCGACTCCAAATGGCTCAAATCTATTCAATTCAATTACACATCGTAAATAACATAGCAAACACCTGGTTTTGCTAATAAATTCAAAGCTATGACGTAAAATTAGGTGAAACGACCAAAATGCCCTTCATGCCAACGTCTCGGAATCGAATACTTTTCATATTTTTAGACCCCTCGTACTCTGACGAGTCTAACCATATAAAAATCTCCCAAATCGGAGGTCAAATGCCCACTCAAAACTCAATAGTTTAGGCAATGAAGTTTTACCCCAAATTATCCAATTTTTTGATCCTAAATTCGAATTCCAATGATGTATTTAACTATATAATGATGAAATATAACAAAAAGGGACCAAAAAAACGTTACCCAAAGATCTTCTCTTCGAAACCCACTCAAAATCGCCTAAAACCGAGCTCTCAATTGATTTCTCCAACTTACGAAAATTAAAACCCTCGAATTTCTATATCTGTACAGTGAATGCCGCTTCTGCGGTCTAGGGACCGCTGCGGTCCCGCCTATGCGAAACACTGGCCGCTTCTGCGGCTTCTTTTAAAAGGTCAGACCTCCACTTCTGCGGATAAATAACCGCTTCTGCGGTTCCTGAGGGGGGGGAGGGGGGAGGGGACCAAACTCGCTTTTGCGATGAGCGAGCCGCTTCTGCGGCTCCACTTCTGCGGTTCCCAAGCCGCAGAAGCGAAAATACCCGAAGGAACAAAATACCAGCTGCTGCAAACTTAGAAATTTTCCTCCGTTAACCACCCGGAATCATCGTGAGGCCCCCGTGACCTCAACCAAAAGCACCAATACCCCCTAATACCTTATTCAAACTTGTACCAATCTTGAAAACACCTAAAACAACGCCGGAAACCCGAATTAATCAAAGATTCAAGCCTACGAACTTCAAATTCCTTCCAAATACGATTTCGATCAAAAACCTAACCAAAACACGTCCAAATGACCTAAAATTTTGCACACACATCCCAAATGATATGACGGAGCTACTGCAACTTCCAGAATTCCAATCCGATCCTCGGATCAAAAACTCACTATCGGACCGGAAACTTCAAAAATTCAAACTTCGGCATTTCAAGTCTAAATGAGCTACGGACTTCCAAAATACATTCCGAACAGGCTGCCAACCCCGAATTCACCTAACGGAGCTAACGGAACCATCAGATTTCCATTCCGAGGTCGTCTTCACACTGTTCCAACTTCGGACCATTTTTCAACATTTAAGCTCTCATTTAGGGACTAAGTGTCCCAAAACACTCCGAATCCTAACACCGAACATCCCGACAAACCAAACAACGCAGAAATGAACTTAGGGGAAGCAGTTAAGGGGGGATCGGAGCGTAAATTCCAAAAACGACCGGCCCGATCGTTACATCCTCCTACACTTAAACATTCATTCGTCCTCGAACGAGCATAGAGAACATACCTGAAGTAGTGAAAAGATGAGGGTACTAGCTGCGCATATCCCGCTCGGTCTCCCAAGTCGCCTCCTAGGCCGGCTGACCCCGCCACTAAACCTTCACTGAAGCAATGTTCTTTGACCTCAACTTCCTGATCTGTCTGTCCAATATAGCCACTGGCTCCTCAACATAGGATAGGTCTTTGTCCAACTGGACTGAACTGAAATCCAACAAATGCGACGGATCACCGTGATACCTCCGGAGCATCGAAACATGAAATACAGGATGAACTCCGGCCAAACTGGGAGGCAAGGCAAGCTCATAGGCAACCTCCCCAACTCGCCGCAAGATCTCAAAAGGGCAATTAAACCTCGGACTCAACTTTCCTTTCTTCCCAAACCTCATGACGCTTTTCATAGGCGAGACCCGAAGCAGAACCCGCTCACCAACCATATATGAAACATCACGAACCTTCATGTCCGCGTAACTCTTCTGTCTGGACTGGGCTGTACGGAGTCTATCCTGAATCGTCTTAACCTTTTCCAATGCATCCTGTACTAACTCTGTGCCCAATAGCCTGGCCTCACCCGGCTCAAACCAACCCACCGGAGATCTACACCTCCTACCATATAAAGCCTCATACGGCGCCATCTGAATGCTGGACTGATAACTATCGTTGTAAGCAAACTCCGCCAGTGGCAAGAAATGATCCCAAGACCCTCCAGTTCCATGATTCAATGTTTAACTCCTCATGCACCTTACCGTGCTACCACAACTCAGTTGAGCACACCAGCTCGATCAATTCTGAAGATATTCCTTTTTATTCAAGCAAATAAGCCTTAGATCCCAATTCCAACATCCGGAATTTTATGCCCGACCTGTTTCCAGCATATGATCACCATAACAATCACTACACGCTATACCCAAACATGGCTGCATAACTTGCTGAAGTTCACACCTCGCATCACTTTACTCACCGGACCACAGTAACATTTCCTGATCGACTTAGTCAAAAATTCCACGAATCCGATGCTCTCATTGCACCCCATGACATGCACAGGCCTCACTCTAACTCTTGCAAGGCCATCACAATGGAGAGATGTGCAGAAATTCATAATCGACTGCCGAGTCAACCAATCACTGAGTCTATACTCCTGACAAGAAGCATTACCTCATTCTGAACCAATTAATGGTCTTTGCCTCTTAATAGATATTTCACGTAATCAGATTGCACTGATCCTAAATCCAACAATCTCGTCTCATCCAGTACGAATGCTCAGACAATAAGCCACCCCAACATGACCAAAAGTCTCATATGATGTCACAATGCACCAATAGGCTACCAATTAGAATGCGATACAAAAAAAGGAAAGTGAACTCTGAAAAGAAATTTCAATTACCCCGCTCGCGAATCATACATGCGACGCGGGCGCGCAGCTAATATGAGCCTCCTCCAGAAAATAGGAAACATAACACAATAAACATATATGGGAAACTGTACTGAACATCACACTTGTTGCGGCGTGCAACCCGATCCGAGCAATCATAACCATGGCAGCGTGCCACCCGATCCAAATAACATACCCGTGGTGGCGTGCCACCCGATCCACACATGGAGCTCACATAAGGAGATGTACATCGAGCTAAATTGCTCATTACAACAAGATACTAAGCATCAGTCATAACCATGCTAAGTGTATAACACCATTCCCTGGGGATACATATAATGCTATAATCCACAAACTCGGGCACAACTGAGGTGCGATACAAGATCTGAATCTCAAGAGCCATTCTGCTCATATAACATCATCGCCACGCGGAACTTCAACACATAAAAATTTACCAAGCCGTCTCATAACTCATACGGCGCAATACATCATTACCTGGAATAGCTGATGACAAAATAACACCCCGACTGTTCCTCCATAAGGAACGCTCGTTGAAACGAACACAACTGGCCTGATATAAAGCCCTGCTCACATATAAATCAATCCACTGATCTCAAGCCGATTTCTGAATGCACCAACTTGACTAATAACCTTTCAAAGGTCCATAGTAACCCTCTTTTCCTCATAACACATAAGAACAACCATCATAACCGGAGCAACCTCCTCAGTTCGCAACCCAACAAACAAAGTGCCCTCCAGGCATAAATTCTCAAATTAATGATGTTACCACAATCCTCATACCTGGTTTAAATCTTTAGTCAATCAAGTGACTACATGTCACACTTATACAATCTTCCCGTGGGACACGCTCCCACAATCTTCCGAAATGAATAACGGGTCCGCACATCTAAACCATCGGCCGCACTAACGCTGAAAAGCAATCAAGAATCCTTAACCAGGATGCAAAGCCTTTTTCACAACACATCGATCTCAGGTGACACTGAAGACAATACCAATTTACTTTAAACATTCCACCCTTTTTCTTGCTCATTCGAGCTCTTGACATCTTTGTCCACACCGAGCTGTTACCTTGATCTTTACTTCGAATCCCAGACCACTCACTGCACCTAACACGACACATACGACTTCGGGACCGCTAATAGGCTAACACTTCATCACTTAAAAGCTTTTCACTTAACTCACGTAAGGAGAACCATAGCAACACTTACGTGAATTCTCATAACCATAGAATATGCAAACCTCCAAGTAGTGGCCTGGGCCACCATGGCCATTCCAGGATCCGCCTACACATGACAGGCCATATCAGAAGAGTGCTTCTGAACAACATTAATTTCGGCGACCAACAAGCCTCACACGCACCGCCACAAATCACACGCATGACTTGATCATGCTGAAGGAATTGACCCCTACTACCAATACGCCAATTCAACTATGTTTAGCCAATATATCTTCCTTCGATTTACCCCGATTGCCTTAGTAATAACACTAACTCCTTTCAACACATAACACACTCCATCCGCACTCACCCCGGGTGACCTGGAACCGCGAGACCATGCTGTCTCAAATCCCATGAACCATTTCATACCTTCCTTGGGCGTACATTCGCACCCTCAACTGACATGCCCATTCCACTAACCCTTCTACGAATCCGAAGTCCTTTCTCATCCTTCTCTCAAGTCTGAACATGAGCCAGTAAGGCCAACCATAGCACCCTTTAACTATTCCTTTGCTCCAATTACCACTTATGTTCTTTTCCCGTAGCCGAGTGGCCCAGAAATATGCTAACAACCTAAAAACCTCGCAAGTGGTTTACCATGCAACCCAATCATAGGCGGTGGGACTCTCCCACTTAGCTTGAAGCCACTATCACAACTCTGGAGTTCACCAGGATTCTTAATCTCTTATTGACATAACCTTGCGCAATCAACTACCAAAATTCTCGATATCTTACAGTAGAAACCCCCTTTTTATACTCTGAATCATTAACAACATTCGCACGACCGATCCCTTCACTGTATAACCAATAGAATCCTTCGCAGAGAGTTGGCGTATTGGTGGTAGGGGTCCCTTGGTATCCCGAGGATCTCTTGGTATCCTCATCATATACACTAGGGATCTCTTGGTATCCCGAGGATCTCTTGGTATCCTCAATAAGTAAGTCGGGGATCTCTTGGTATCCCAGTATATATATAGAAACACATGTGCCAGGGATCTCTTGGTATCCCGCACCCTCAGTCCAGAATATCTCAAGTACATGGGGATCTCCCGGGAAGCCGTCCCGTAGTCCTAAATTATACACACAACAACAAGCAACTCGTAATCTCAGAATGATGCTAAAAGATCAGGACAAGAAATAGTAAATTCTAGCCTAACATGCTCCACAGAGTACAAATAGCACAGCTAAACAATTAGCAAGTAAGCCAGATAAACATGAGTCTCTAAGCTAGCACAGGTGTAAAATTACAGTTTAAAATGAACAAGTAAACATGAAATATCAATTTAAATACTTCAAGTAGAAATGGGTTTACAACAATTAGCTCAAGTACGCGCTCGTCACCTCACGTACGAGGCATTCAAATATTCAAAGATCATGTCCTAAAGGGAAAAGTCCCCCACACAAGGTTAGACAAGTCACTTACCTCGAACCGGCTCAATATCAACTAGAAACCACGCTCTTTCCACGAGTATCCGACTCCAAATGGCTCAAATTTATTCAATTCAATTACACATCGTAAATAACACAGCAAACACCTGGTTTTGCTATTAAATTCAAAGCTACGACATAAAATTAGGTGAAACGACCAAAATTCCCTTCAGGACAACGTCTCAGAATCGAATAATTTTCACATTTTTAGAACCCTCGTACTCTCACGAGTCTAACCATATAAAAATCTCCCAAATCGGAGGTCAAATTCCCACTAAAAACTCAATAGTTTAGGCAATGAAGTTTTACCCCAAATTATCCAATTTTTTGATCCTAAATTCGAATTCCAATGATGTATTTAACTATATAATGATGAAATATAACACAAAAGGGACCAAAGAAACGTTACCCAGTGATCTTCTCTTCGAAACCCACTCAAAATCGCCTAAAACCGAGCTCTCAATTGATTTCTCCAACTTATGAAATTAAAACCCTCGAATTTCTATATCTGTACACCGAATGCCGCTTCTGCGGTCCCGCCTATGCGAAACACTTGGCGCTTCTGCGGCTTCTGCTCCTATTGTGTCTCTGCCTCCTTAGGTCGAATTTGTGTCAAAAGTTTGTCCAACCTCCTCAGAATACTGTTTTTCCATGTATATATACCAAGTAGGGTTGGGCCCAAATAATTATACCTTCTCCTACACGAAAAAGGATAATTTTTTAGGTCTGGATGCTCGCGGTCGCGGTCCGAGCGCGGTTCGGACGCGGTATTTTCATAGTGCACTGCCTCAGTCCGCGTCCAGGTCCCTGGTCGCGGTTTCGACCGCATTTTTTTATCCTGTTCCGTTTGGAATTTGAAAAAACGTAAAACCTAAAAGTTGTATCCCTTTGAGTTAGCTTTCCAACCATATATTATATAGCCCAAATTGAGTTTGGAGAAAAGAGTTATGTCTGTTTTACTAGACAATATGCAATATGCCTACTCGAGTCTTCATTTGTTCTTAACTATCAAATTTGACCCCCGAACACGACCCCGACTTAACTCCTTGGGCTTTTACTCAGACTTCAAAGCTCCAAATCACTAGAATTCATTCCATAACATCTATATAGCTCGAAATTACTCCTACAAGGCATAAAACACACCATTAGTGCAAAGCACTAGCAATTAAAGCTCAAACTTAATTAAAGTGCAGTAAATTAGAGTGTAATAAACAACTAAAATACACAATTATAGCCTATCATCAACACCCCACACTTAAACCATTACTCATCCTCGAGTAATCAAACTACACTTTATATAGATACGACGTCTTTTTTTAAATAATTCTCCTAACTTATCACACCAAGAATATTTAAAATAGACTAAGCACAAAAGCGTAACATCTTCACCTCAAGATTTGACTCACAAGTACCACGTATTATTTACAACTCACCCACTTACTCTAACATAGAGGTCACTGACATTACCTTTCCTTCATGAATCAAGTGCCCTCACACAACAAAAGAGAGTAGTTCCACACAATAAAATTTAAGAACACTTAGGAACTCAAGATAGAAAGAATTCACTCACTCTCAGAAATAACATTCATATGCCACAAAAGATGCACCATAGGCTTGCCCGTAGTGTACTACTCTACTAATCGAGCTCATTCAGTCTAGGATCAAGTAGGTTTTTATTTGGTTGTAATGTAGGCTGCGGGACGGGTAGGATATATTTGGATATAAGAGTGACTACACCTCCCTAAGTACTTTATTACATATACTTTAACATTCAAGCCCATGCTTATGTCAAACCATGACTCCACCTTCACATCAATATACATCAAGTCCCAATTTATTTAAGCACAATTACATCAAGAGTTACCACTTATCAATGAATATTTTTCGAAACAATAAAACTATTTTTTTCTTTCTTTTCTTTTTCAATTCAAGTGGCTTTTTTAACACAGTGCACCTTTCTCCTTATTTTATTAGTTCCACTCAAAAGTCAAACCAACTACCCCATACTTTAACTTGTATAGAGTTTGTAACAATTCAAGTGCTCATGAGAGGTGAAAGGTTCAAATAAATATTTAATTCAAACAATTGGGTAAGGTTTGTAATGTGGTTGCCAAAGAAACAGGACTACATGCTCAAAGAGGTTAACTACGATACATAACAATTAGGCGGTATATATATATATATATATATATATATATATATATATATATATATATATATATATATATATAT
>NW_017670531.1:231576-232369 GCF_001879085.1 Nicotiana attenuata
AAACAACTAAAATACACAATTATAGCCTATCATCAACACCCCACACTTAAACCATTACTCATCCTCGAGTAATCAAACTACACTTTATATAGATACGACGTCTTTTTTTAAATAATTCTCCTAACTTATCACACCAAGAATATTTAAAATAGACTAAGCACAAAAGCGTAACATCTTCACCTCAAGATTTGACTCACAAGTACCACGTATTATTTACAACTCACCCACTTACTCTAACATAGAGGTCACTGACATTACCTTTCCTTCATGAATCAAGTGCCCTCACACAACAAAAGAGAGTAGTTCCACACAATAAAATTTAAGAACACTTAGGAACTCAAGATAGAAAGAATTCACTCACTCTCAGAAATAACATTCATATGCCACAAAAGATGCACCATAGGCTTGCCCGTAGTGTACTACTCTACTAATCGAGCTCATTCAGTCTAGGATCAAGTAGGTTTTTATTTGGTTGTAATGTAGGCTGCGGGACGGGTAGGATATATTTGGATATAAGAGTGACTACACCTCCCTAAGTACTTTATTACATATACTTTAACATTCAAGCCCATGCTTATGTCAAACCATGACTCCACCTTCACATCAATATACATCAAGTCCCAATTTATTTAAGTTTCCTTTTAAAAACTTTTAGAGTTATAAAATATTTCTTTTTGAATTTTCCAATTTTTTTTTCGAGTTCCTTAAAAATGGGCTCAAAAAGGAAGGCGTTTTCGGGAGAACCAAGGAAGTTCAGCTTCCATTCCCAAACTGTTAAAAACAAAAATCAATC
>NW_017670531.1:232517-273579 GCF_001879085.1 Nicotiana attenuata
ATATATATATATATATATATATATATATATATATATATATATATATATATATATATATATATATATATATATATATATATATATCTGGCTCAACAAAGAAACGCCTATATCACTTTAACGACTGAACAAATTTACAAACACACGGGGCAATTTCTAGGCATCAAATGCGATGCATAGAATAACACCCAAACCTCACACACACATAGCACATAACTCACTCAGGATTGGTTTCATCAAGACACTCTAGTCAAAGCAGTTAAGCAAAGTTAAGATCATACAATTTAAGGTACTTATACAAGAGGCAAAAACTGAGCCTAAGAGTCACAATCAGAGTACTTACTATTCTCAAGTCATAACAAAGTTAAGAGATATCGCTGCAATTCAATTCATCTCACACTAGCTCCTTCTCCTAAAAAAATAAAACTAACTACACCCGATTCAAACAAAAACTTTGGAAAAGAACCGCGGCACAAAGAAAAACCAAGAGGTAATTGCTACACTACCTAACAACTGAAAATCTTTTTGTCTTTTTACTTAGACTTAAATCCCTCAAGAAAATTGTGTAATAGATCCATCGTCGGGAAAAATCCAATCTTTTTTTTTCGTTTTTCTAAAAAAATAAAAAAAAAATTAATTAAACTAACACAACCAAAATAGCATAGAAAGGCACTCAGATAATCTCCTCACCCCACACTTAAAATTGTGCATTGTTCCCAATGCACACCATAACTAATAAAAGGGTAAAAGAGACTCCATGGTAGGCCAAAGGTCGAAGCACTAACAGCTCATGGGGTACTCAGACTTCTCCCAAGCTTGGTCCTTCGTGCGGGTAACTCACACTTAGTTCCAACCGTTTGGTTTGTTGTTGCATCCTTCTAATAGCTTTGCTTTCCATGTTCCTAGAAGATCAGAAATTTCCACTACAAAAATAATACAAATAAAAAAAATAAAATAAAATAAAAGAAAGCAGTAAAGCTGGGCTGCCTCCCAACAAGCGCTTGATCTAATGTCGCGGCATGACGTGAATCACTTTCTGCGTCCACCTTGAGCTTATGAATTGAACCCCAAGTTTTGCTTCAAGATTATGATTATGCTCTTGGGGCAGTACGAAATTGTGACGACCCAAAGGGTCATCACCTATTTTTAATTGAATTCTATGTCCCCGAGGCCTTGAAAACCTAATTTAGAGTCGCCTCGATTTGCGTGTGCAGTTCGGGCGCGTAGCTGGAAAGCTTAAATATGAAATTCTGTGAAAAATGCTAAGTTTTGATGTTAAGTGAATAAATTTGACCTTGGTCAACTTTTTGGGTAAACGGACCCAAACCCATGATTTGACGGTCACGGAGGGTCCGTAGTAAAATATGGGACTTGGGCGTATGCCCGGAATCGAATTCCAAAGTCCCAAGCCCGAGAAATAATTTTTTTTTGTAAAATTGTTTTCAGAAATTGTTTAAGGAAATCTGAAATGAAAATTGATTAGAACGTGTTGGTATCGGGCCCATATTTTGGTTCCGGCGCCCGGTACATGTCTTATATATGGTTTAAGACATTCCTGTGAAATTTTTTTCAAATGGACGTCGTTTGATGTGATTCGAACCTAAATTGGAAAATTTGATGTTTTATGAAATTTGAAAGAATTCTTGGATTTTGAGGTTTAATTCGATATTTATGATGTTAGTTTGGCGATTTGATTGCACGAATAAGTCCGTAGGATGTACTTGAGGTTGTGTGTGTATTTGGTTTGGAGCCCCCAGGGCTCGGGTGAGTTTTGGATAGGCCACAGATTGCATTTTTGAACTTAAAAGTTAGCTGATATGAAATGACCTGTAGGTTTCGCATTTGCGAAGCCTGGCTCGCAAATGCGAAGGCTGCCTCGCAAATGCGAAACAACCCAGACCTGATCCTTCATCGCAAATGCGATAATTCACTTCACAAATGTGAAGGTTTCCATGATGGACAGGGATCGCAAATGCGATCAATATGTCGCAAATGCGACCAGTGTCTCGCAAATGTGAAGGTCCGTGGTTCGCAAATGCGAACTGTGCTTCACAATTCCCATATCTGCAACGTCGGGGTTCGCAATTGCGAACCCCTGTTCGCATTTCCCATATCAGAGACCTGCAATTTTACACGTAAACAATTTTGAACCCCATTTTTCATATTTTCTCAAACCCAAACACACTTAGGCGATTTTTCAAGAACAACTATTCTTCCAAATCAATTGTAAGTTAGTCTTTACTCATTTCTTTCAATCATTAACATCTTTTAACATGATTTCAACTTAAAATCAAAGATTTTCATGGGGGAAATTGGGTGTTTTGGGTAGAGCCTAGGTTTTTCAAAAATTGGGGATTTGGACCTCAATTTGAGGTCCGATTTCAAAACAAATTATATATTTGAGTTCGTGGGGGAATGGGTAATCGGGTTTTGGTTCGAACCTCGGGTTTTGACCATGTGGGCCCGGGGTGGCGATTTTTGACTTTTGGGTAGAACTTTGGAAAACTCATTTTCATGTATTGGGGTTGATTCATTTAGTGTTTATTAATGTAATTGAGTAATTTGTGATTATATACGAGCGAATTGGCGGTGGAATCAAGGGGTAAAGCTATAATTGAGGCTTGAGTTGTGTTCAACGCATCGAGGTAAGTGTTTGGTCTAACCTTAGCTTGACGGATTAGGAGTTGATTACTATTTGCTATGTGGTAATTGTCGAGTACGACGTATAGGCATTGTGACGAGTATCTATACGTTGGTGTCTAGCATGACTGTGAGTCTTTAAATTGTGAATATCGTGATTTTGTTGTAATTCTCATGCCTTGGTGAAGATTCCTATTTCTTGTGAAAAGCTTGTGGAAGGAAATTGTGACCTATGAACATCGAGGAGCATTGGCTCAAGTTATATTATAATTGTGAAAGTATATGAGATGATTGAACCCTTTGGAGCGTTGGCTCAAGTGGTAAAGTGAGTTATGAAATAAAAGTTAAAGAAAGAGTAAGAGTTATTAAATTGTTCCCTTGCCAGGATATTGTTGCTTTGTTGATTATTTCCCTTGCCGGGATGTTGAAATTATTGATGTTGTACCCTTGCCGGAATTTTAATTGTTTAATTGTGTTCCCTTGCCGGAATTTCTATTATTAATATTTATATTCCCTTGCCCTTGTTTATGATTGTTGTTTGGGTGAGGAAGAGTGTTAAAACACGAAGGGTGATGCCGTGCATTGTTTGTTTATTGTGAGGAAAGAGTGTAAAGCACGAAGGGTGATGCCATGCCTCACGATGTACCATTCTGTGCCGATTCTATTGATTATATGTGAGGAAAGAGAGTAAAAGCACGAAGGGTGATGCCGTGCACGTTTTATTATATCATTGCTTGGTGAGGATGAGAGTAAAAGCACGAAGGGTGATGCCGTGCACTTACTGCTTTCTGATTCTTTATTTATGTCTGGGTTATGTTGCTTCCTTCGTTACTTGATGATTTATACTTGGAATTGTTACTTTCCCATAACATGATCCCTCCCATAATGATTGGGTCTCTATTTCTCAATTCTGCTGTATATGTATATATAACTGCACAGGTTTCTGTGGTAGTCCGGTCTAGCCTCATCACTACTTCGCCGGGGTTAGGCTAGGCACTCCCGCACATGGGATCGGTTATGCTGATACTACCTCTGTGCTCTTTTGCACAAATCCAGGTACCGGATAGCAGCAGTAGCTCGGGATCCAGCCTTCAGCCCACCTAGACTTTGCGGTAGCCTTGCAGGCGTCTGCAGGCCCGGCGTCTCCTCTATCTTTATTTATGTTCTGTTATATCTTGTATTCGAGACAGAAAGTGTTATATTTCTTTCAAATAGTTGTATTTAGTACTCTTAGTAGTCCGTGAGTGATGTGACACCAGTTCTTGGGTAGAGGCATATGATGATTTTCGCATTATTGTTCAGCTTATTTAATTTAAGTCTTCCGCTTCGATTTCATATTTTCGTTGTTATTTAAATATTTAATGCTTGCTGTTATGATTGATAAGAAGGATTTAAAATAAAGGAGTTAGGAGTTTATGATTTGTGGCTTGCCTAGCTTCTACGAGTAGGCGCCATCACGACCCCTGAGAGTGAGATATCCGGGTCGTGACAAGTTGGTATCAGAGCTCTAGGTTGCATAGGTCTCGCAATTCATGGACAAGCTCAGTAAAGTTTGAGGGATCGGTACGGAAACGTGTGTATTTATCCCCCAGAGGCTACAGAGTTAAAAAAAGTTTCACATTTATTCTTTTTTGTCGTGCGGTTTGGTTTCTCAAAGCTAATTGAATTTCTACTCTATTCTTTCACAGATGGCGAGAATACGCGCTTCCTCATCTACCGCTCAGCAGCCCAAGCACCCAGCAACAGCACCCACTAGGGGCTGAGGGCGAGGCCGAGGTAGGGGCAGAGCTCAGCCCCGAGAGCAGCACCAGTGGCGGAGCCTCAGCTTGATTTTGATGAGGAGGTTCCGGCCCCAGTAGTTCCGGTGGGCCCTGATCAGGTCCCAGAGGGGTTTATTGCTACCCTAGTTCTTCAGGACGCTCTGGTCCAATTGGTGGGCCTCATGGAGAGTGTCACCCGTGCAGGCTTACTTCCTGTAGCACCAGCCACTTCTCAGGCTAGAGGAGGAGCCCAGACTCCTGCTACTCGTACTCCGGAGCAGGTAGCTCCCTAGATTCAGACTCCAGCTGTATAGCCAGTTGGAGCAGCTCAGCCGGGTATGGTAGCCCAGGCTGGTGATGGAGCAACTATGTCTGCCGATGCTTTGTGGAGGTTGGACAGGTTCACCAAGCTCTTCACTACTACCTTCAGCGGTGCATCTACCGAGGATCCTCAGGATTATCTGGACAACTGCCACGAGGTTCTTTGGAACATGGGTATTGTTGAGACCAATGGAGTTGATTTCGCTACATTTTGCTTGTCTAGATCCGCCAAGGCTTGGTAGAGGGATTATTGCTTAGCTAGACCAGCAGGGTCGCCAGCCTTGACCTGGGAGCAGTTCACGCAACTATTTCTGGAGAAGTTTCTCCCTATTACACAGCGAGAGGCCTATCGAAGGCAGTTCGAGCGTCTCCAGCAGGGATCCATAACAGTCACCCAGTACAAGACCAGGTTCATTGATTTGGCTCGCCATGCTCTTATTATACTTCCCAATGAGAGGGAGAGAGTGAGACGGTTTATTGATGGGCTCATCCAGCCGATTCGTCTTCAGATGGCCAGAGAGGTTGGGAGTGAGATATCCTTCCAGGAGGCGGCCAATATGGCCCGGAGAGTTGAGATGGTATTATCACAGGGGGTGGTCACAGGGCAGACAAAGACCCCGTCAGTCAGGCAGATTCAGTGGTGCCTCGTCTGAAGGCAGAGATTCGTATGATAGGGGTCATCCTCCTAGGCCCTTCCAATCAGCACTCTAGGTTTCTCATGGTGCCTCAAGTGGCCGTGGTTCTCACACGCACTATTCTGATCAGTAGCCCTTCAGTGCACCGCCAGCTCCTATCAGTGTACCGCCACTTCCGAATTTTTGGGTGGTCATTCGAGTCGACCGGGTGAGCAGCCTCAGTAGCCGAGGGCTTATTACACTTGTGGTGATACGGGTCACATTGCTAGGTTTTTCCCTCGAGCACCGAGTAGCTCTCAGCATCAAGGTTCCTATGCCATGGTTCAGGCACCAAGTGTTCCATAGCCCGCTAAGCCAGCTAGAGGTGGGGGTAGAGGTGCTAGAGGTGGAGGTAGAGGTCCTAGAGGTGGAGCTCAGACCGCCAGAGGTGGAGTCCAGCCAGCAGCAGGCCGTCCCAGAGAGGTAGATCAGAGTGGTAGGGCCCAGCCCCGATGTTATGCTCTTCAGGACAGGCCCGAGGCTGAGGCTTCAGATGCAGTTATTACAGGTACGGTTCTGATTTGTGATAGAGATGCTTCACTGTTGTTTGATCCGGGGTCTACGTATTTGTATGTGTCATCTTATTTTTCCCTGCACTTGGTCATGCCTAGTGATGCATTAAGTATTCTTATTTATGTGTCTACACCGGTGGGTGATTCTATCGTGGTCGAACGAGTCCATCTTCTTGTATCGTGGTTATTGGGGGTCTTGAGACTCGTGTAGATTTGTTGCTTTTAGACATGGTTGACTTCGATATTATATTGGGGATGGACTGGTTATCACCCTATCACGCTATCTTGGACTGTCATGCCAAGATTGTGACCTTAGCTTTACCGGGTATGCCTCGTTTAGAGTGGAGAGGGACTCCTGGTCATTCTACCCGCAGTGTTATATCATATGTGAAGTCTCGGCGTATGGTCGAGAAGGGGTGTTTGGCCAATTTAGCCTATGTTCGTGATTCTAGTGCTGAGGTTCCCTCTATTGATTCTGTGCCCTTTGTTTGTGAGTTTCCTGATGTTTTCCCTTCAGACCTTCCGGGTATGCCACCCGACAGGGATATTGACTTCTGCATTGATCTGGTTCCGGGCACTCGGCCCATTTATGTCCTGCCATATCGTATGGCCCCGCCGAAGTTGAAGGAGTTAAAGGAACAGTTGCAGAATTTGCTTGAGAAGGGTTTTATTAGACCTAGTGTTTCACCTTGGGGTGCGCCAGTATTATTTGTCAAGAAGAAGAATGAGTCAATGAGAATGTGTATTGATTACCGGTAATTGAATAAGGTAATGATCAAGAATAAGTATCCACTGTCGAGGATAGATGATTTGTTCAACTAGCTTCAGGGTGCCAGGGTATTTTCCAAGATTGACATGCGATCTGGCTACCATCAGTTGAGGATTAGGGCATCTGATGTCCCTAAGACAGCTTTCCGCACTCGGTATGGGCATTATGAGTTCTTGGTTATATCATTCGGGTTGACAAATGCCCCAACAACTTTTATGGACTTGATGAACCGAGTGTTTAGGCCTTATTTGGACTCGTTTGAGATAGTCTTCATTGATGATATATTGATATATTTCCCGCAGCCAGGAGGAGAACGAGCAGCACCTTAGAGTGGTTCTTCAGACTCTGAGGGATAGTCGGTTATATGCTAAGTTCTCGAAGTGTGAATTCTGGTTAGGTTCAGTTGTATTTCTAGGACATGTTGTATCAGCAGAGGGTATTCAGGTGGACCCAAAGAAGATTGAGGCAGTCAAGAACTGGCCTAGACCAGCATCAGCTATAGAGATTCGGAGTTTCTTAGCATTTGCAGGCTACTATCGACGGTTCGTGGAGGGGTTTTCATCTATTGCAGCCCTGATAACCAGATTGACCTAGAAGGGTGCCCAGTTCAGATGGTTGGATGAGTGTGAGGCGAGCTTTCAGAAGCTCAAGACAGCTCTGACTACGGCGCCGGTGGTTTTGCCCACAGGTTCAGGGCCTTATACATTCTATTGTGATGCTCCCCGTGTTGGGCTTGGAGCAGTGTTGATGTAGGATGGCAAAGTCATTGCCTATTCTTCGAGGAAGTTGAAGATTCATGAGAAGAACTATGCGATTCATGATTTGGAGTTGGCAGCCATAGTTCACGCATTGAAGATTTGGAGGCATTACCTGTATGGTGTGGCATGTGAGGTGTTCACGGATCACAAGAGTCTTCAGTACTTGTTCAGGAAAAAGGAGTTGAATTTGAGGCAGAGGAGGTGGTTGGAGTTGTTGAAGGATTATGATATCACCATTTTATTTCATCCGGGAAAGGCCAATGTGCTGGCCAATGCTTTGAGTAGGAAGTCAGCCAGTATGGGCAGTCTTGCTTATATTTCGGTCGGTGAGAGGCCGCTTGCTTTGGATGTTCAGGCTTTAGCCAATCAGTTCGTGAGACTGGATGTTTCTGAGCCCAGTCATGTGTTAGCTTGCACGGTCGCTTGTTCTTCATTATTGGAGCGCATCTGTGATCGACAGTATGATGGTCCCCATTTGTGTGTCCTTAGAGACGCGATGCAGCGCAGAGGTGCCAGGCAGGTTACCTTAGATGATGATGGAGTTTTGAGATTGTAGGGTCGAGTATGTGTGCCTAATGTGGATGGGCTCCGAGAGTTGATATTGGAGGAGGCCTATAGCTCCCAGTACTCTATTCATCCGGGCGCCGCGAAGATGTATCGGGATTTGTGGCAGTATTATTGGTGGCGTAGAATGAAGAAGGATATCGTAGCATATGTGGCTCGTTGTTTGAATTGTCAGCAGGTTAAGTACGAGCATCAGAGGCCTGGTGGCAGAGGATTGAGATTCCCGAGTGGAAGTGGGAGCGGATCACTATGGACTTTGTTACTGGACTTCCGCTGACTCGGAAGAAGTTCGACGCAATATGGGTCATTGTTGATAGGCTGACCAAGTCGGCGCATTTTATTCCTATGGCAGTCTCCTATTCTTCTGAGAGGTTAGCTGAGATCTACATTCGGGAGATTGTTCGCCTTCATGGTGTGCTCGTATCTATCATTTCGGACCGGGGTATGCAGTTTACCTCGCGCTTCTAGAGAGCAGTTCAGCGAGAGTTGGGCATACGGGTTAAGTTGAGCACAACATTTCATCCCCAGACGGACGGTCAGTCCGAGCGGACTATTCAAAGTTTGGAGGATATGCTCCAAGCTTATGTCATTTACTTCGGAGGTTCGTGGGATCAGTTCTTGCCTTTAGCGGAGTTTGCCTACAACAACAGCTACCAATCGAGCATCAAGATGGCTCCTTATAAGGCTTTATATGGTAGGCGGTGTCGGTCTCCGGTTGGATGGTTTGAGCCGGAAGAGTCTCGGTTGTTGGGTACGGATCTGGTTCAGGAGGCCTTGGACAAGGTCAGATCATTCAGGATAGGCTTCGTTCAGCTCAGTCCAGGCAGAAGAGCTATGCAGACCGCAAGGTTCGAGATGTGGCTTTTATGGTTGGTGAGCATGTATTGCTCCGAGTGTCGCCTATGAAGGGCGTGATGAGATTTGGGAAGAAGGGCAAGATTAGCCCTAGGTTCATTGGTCTGTTTGAGCTTATCAGCCGTGCATCTAGTGTTTCATGTGTCCATGCTTCGGAGGTATCACGGCGACCCAGCCCACGTATTAGATTTTAGCACTGTCCAATTGGACAAGGACTTGTCTTATAAGGAGGAACCGGTAGATATTCTAGATCGACAAATTCGTCAGTTGAGGATGAAGAGTTTCCCTTCTGTTCGTGTTCAGTGGAGAGGTCAGCCTCCTGAGGCATCGACCTGAGAGTCCGAGTCCGATATACGGAACCGTTATCCTCATCTTTTCCCCGACTCAGGTACTCCTTTCTTCTATCCGTTCGAGGACGAATGGTTGTTTTAGAGGTGGAGAATGTGACGACCCAAAGGGTCATCACCTGTTTTTAATTGAATCTGTGTCCTCGAGGCCTTGAAAACCTCATTTAGAGTTGCCTCGATTTGTGTGCGCAGTCCGGGCGCATAGCCGGAAAGCTTAAATATGAAATTCTGTGAAAAATGCTATGTTTTGATGTTAAAATGAATAAATTTGATCTTGGTCAACATTTTGGGTAAACGGACCCGGACCCGTAATTTGACGGTCCCGGAGGGTCTGTAGGAAAATATGAGACTTGGCGTATGCCCGGAATCGAATTTCGAGGTCCGAAGCCCGAGAAATAAATTTTTTTTGAAAAATTATTTTCTGAAATTGTTTAAGGAAATTTGAAATGAAAATTGATTAGAACGTGTTGGTATCGGGCCCGTATTTTGGTTCCGGCACCCGGTACAGGTCTTATATATGGTTTAAGTAATTCCTGGGAAATTTGGTTGAAAACGGACTTCGTCTGACGTGATTCAGACCTAAATTGGAAAATTTGATGTTTTATGAAATTTGAAAGAAATTCTTGGATTTTGAGGTTTAATTCGATGTTTGTGATGTTAGTTTGGCGATTTGATCGCACGAATAAGCCTGTAGGATGTTTTTGAGGTTGTGTGTGTATTTGGTTTGGAGCCCCGACGGCTCGGGTGAGTTTTAAATAGGCCACGAGTTGCATTTTTGAACTTAAAAGTTAGCTGATATGAAATGACCTGCAGGTTTCGCATTTGCGAAGCCTGGCTCGCAAATGCAAAGACTGCCTCGCAAATGCGAAACAGCCCAGACTTGATCCTTCATCGCAAATGCGAAGGTTTCCATGATGGCCAGGGATCGCAAATGCGATCAATATGTCGCAAATGCGACCATCGCAAATGCGACCAGTGCCTCGCAAATGCGAAGGTCTGTGGTTCGCAAATGCGAACTGTGCTTCGCAATTCCCATATTTGCAAGGTCGGGGTTCGCAAATTGCGAACCCCTGTTCGCATTTCCCATATCAGAGACCTGCAATTTTACACTTAAACGATTTTGAACCCCATTTTTCATATTTTCTCAAACCCAAACAGACTTAGGCGATTTTCCAAGAACAAGTCTTCTTCCAAATCAATTGTAAGTTAGTTTTTACTCATTTCTTTCATGATTTCAACCTAAAATCAAAGGTTTTCATGGGGGAAATTGGGTGTTTTGGGTAGAGCCTAGGTTTTTAAAAAATTGGGGTTTTGGACCTCAATTTGAGGTCCGATTTCAAAACAAATTATATATTTTCAGTCCATGGGAGAATGGGTAATCGGGTTTTGGTTCGAACCTCGGGTTTTGACCACGTGGGCCCAGGGGGCAATTTTTGATTTTTTGGGTAAAACTTTGGAAAACTCATTTTCATGCATTGGGGTTGATTCATTTAGTGTTTATTAATGTAATCAAGTAATTTGTGATTAGATACGAGCGAATTGGCGGTGGAATCAAGGGGTAAAGCTATAATTGAGGCTTGAGTTGTGTTCAACGCATCGAGGTAAGTGTTTGGTCTATCCTTAGCTTGAGGGATTAGGAGTTGAGTCCTAATTGCTATGTGGTAATTGTCGAGTACGACGTATAGGCATGGTGACGAGTATCTATACGTTGGTGTCTAGCATGACCGTGAGTCTTTAAATTGTGAATATCGTGATTTCATTGTAATTCACATGCCTTGGTGAAGATTCCTATTTGTTGTGAAAAGCTTGTGGAAGGAAATTGTGACCTATGAACATCGAGGCGCATTGGCTCAAGTTATATTATAATTGTGAAAGTATATGAGATGAATGAACCCTTTGGAGCGTTGGCTCAAGTGGTAAAGTGAGTTATGAAATAAAAGTGAAAGAAAGAGAAAGAGTTATTAAATTGTTCCCTTGCCGGGATATTGTTGCTTTATTAATTATTTCCCTTGCCGGGATGTTGAGATTATTGATGTTGTACCCTTGCCGGGATTTTAATTGTTTAGTTGTGTTCCCTTGCCGAGATTCCTATTATTAATCTGTTTATTCCCTTGCCCTTGTTTGTGATTGTTGTTTGAGTGAGGAAGAGTGTTAAAGCACGAAGAGTGATGTCGTGCATTATTTGTTTATTGTAAGGAAAGAGTGTAAAGCACGAAGGGTGATGCCGTGCATTGTTTATTTATTGTGAGGAAAGAGTGTAAAGTACGAAGGGTGATGCCGTGCCGCACGATGTACCATTCTGTGCCGATTCTATTGATTATATGTGAGGAAAGAGATTAAAAGCACGAAGGGTGATACCGTGCATGTTTTATTATATCATTTCTTGGTGAGGATGAGAGTAAAAGCACGAAGGGTGATGCCGTGCACTTACTACCTTCTGATTCTTTATTTATGTCTGAGTTATATTGTTTCTTTCGTTACTTGATGCTATATACTTGGAATTGTTACTTTCCCCTTAGCATGCTCCCCCTCCCATAATGATTGGTTATCTCTGTATCTCGATTCTGCTATATATGTATATATAACTGTACAGGTTTATGTGGTAGTCCGGTCTAGCCTCGTCACTACTTCGCCGGGGTTAGGCTAGGCACTTACCAGCACATGGGGTCAGTTGTACTGATACTACACTCTGTGCTCTTTTGCACAGATCCAGGTACCGGACATCAGCAGTAGCTCGGGAGCCATCCTTCAGTCCACCGAGACTCCGAGGTAGCCTTGCAGGCGTCCGCAGGCCCGACGTCTCCTCTATATTTATTTATGTTCTGTTATCTCTTATATTCGAGACAGACAATATTATATTTCTTTCAAACGGTTTTATTTAGTACTCTTATTAGTCCGTGAGTGATGTGACGCCAGTTCTTGGGTAGAGGCATATGATGATTTTTGCATTATTGTTCAGCTTATTTAATTTAAGTCTTCCGCTTCGATTACATATTTTCGTTGTTATTTAAATATTTAACGCTTTCTGTTATGATTGATAAGAAGGATTTAAAATAAAGGAGTTAGGAGTTTATGATTTGTGGCTTGCCTAGCTTCTACGAGTAGGCGCCATCACAACCCCTGAAGGTGGAAAATTCGGGTCGTGACAGAAATCTTGCGAGCCAAAAATTAGATATGGTCTTATGCACCTTTTGGCTCTCGACCGAGGAGTGTCACCTTGCCTAGACGGCCTTGAGAATTTCAAAATATAAGGCTCATCTACCTCTTCCTTGGACTCTTAATTATGCTCGTAACGATCCATTCCCTTTTCACCATCCGAACATAATGTAGATAAGTGTTTGGAATGAGGTCCAACGCCCTCAAATACATGAACTTCATGATTTTTGACCTCCTCAATACCAATCACACTAGATTCAACTAAATTTGTATCTTCAATGTCCTTGGCTGACTCTAGTGTTGCTTCTTGAGCATCGGTATCCTCAAATTCTAGTTGGATATATTGTTGGTGTTCTACTCTAACCTCCTCCATTAGCACCTCAATTTCACTATCTAATTCATGCTCTTCTTGACTACTATCCTCAATATTGGCTTGTTGAGCATTAAATGCTTCAACTAGTTGACTCATTTGTGCCTCCAGGTTGCGAATAGTAGCATCTTGCCTTTCTATCTGCATCTGTCTTTCATCATTTTGTTCCACAAGGTACTTTAGCATATCCTTGATCTCTTTCAGGTTATCATCCCTGGGTTCTTTGTTCCTATTAACTTCACAAGAAAAAGTAGAACCATCAAAGTAAAGGATTGGGGAAACATAAGAAATATAAGCACAACCATGAAAGTGACCATCTTGACCACCACACATATCACATACATTCCACACATAAGATTGAGTTGGTGCACATAACTCGCTCTCAGGAATATTTTGACTATTTTGACCCAGGTGATTTCCGCCACAATTCACACAAGGAAGATCAACAATAGAACAACCAACATCACAATTCCAATAATCCAGGATGCCATGTTTCTCAAATTAACAAATAAAACAAAAAATACAAAAAATCAAATACAATAAAATAAAAATAAAAGTTCAAACTTGCAACCTAGAAATATCTACACCTACAGCTACGCCGTTAGTTCCTCGAAAACGATGCCAAATTTTGATCACGCCCAGCTCTAGTCCTAAAAAGGATAAGCGGTCGCTGCAAATATAATCTAATCTAAAAGTCCGGATTCAAATCCCACAGAGAACTAAGGCTTAACTATATCTGTTTAATATCACCAAAAAGACAAATTTGAATAATTTTCTAAATTATAAAGATTGAGATTTATATTTCTAACTAATTAACTAGCAAATACTAGAAAGCGGTAAAATTATCAACTAACGAGACAAAGGGTTGGAGACTAAATTAAGGAGGTCTAGAGTTATGATTTTCCCAATTGTCGGAATCTTTCTAGCTATGTTCTCTACAATTTTGCCAATGTATTCTATACTGATCTTGAGCACTTTAGGTTCCGTAATTCTCCCTCGAGCAACTACAATAATTTACCATATTCTCTAGAACTACGCTAGTTGGTTTTATCTAACCGCTCATTATGACCACGTCAAAGCTTTGTTATTTCTAAACCTGACATTAAACCCGCTGTATTGATTTATCACATATGTTTGGAGTGACGTTGTTCAACAACCACCTAAACATGTATTATTTCTCAAGTAACACATAAATAGGCACAGTCAATCGATGGCCATTCAATCAACAACAATAAGCACGCAGTTGAACAAGTAGAGAAATCCAACCGCTCAATTATATAAAAATATAACAAGAATTTATCCTACAAAAGGTTTCATCAAAACCATAGATAACAAATTAGCTATTCATAATAGTATGTAAAACTACAATACTAAAAGTCATAACCAACAATGAAAAAAATAGGAAGAGGAAGGAAAAACTCGTAGAAGAATTTCCCGCCTTGCTCCTATTGTGTCTCTACCTCCTTAGGTCGAATGTGTGTCAAAAGTATGTCCAACCTCCTCAAAATACCTTTTTTCCATGTATATATACCAAGTAGGGTCGGGCCTAAATAATTATACCTTCTCCTACTCGAAAAAGGATAATTTTTCAGGTCTGGACGCTCGCGATCGCGGTTTGGGCGCGATATTTTCATAGTGCACTTGCCTTAGTCCGTGGTCCGCGGTTTCGACCGCATTTTTTACCTTGTTCCTTTTGAAATTTGGAAAAATATAAAACATTAAAGTTGTAGTCCTTTGAGTTAAATTTCCAACCATATATATAGCCCAAATGGATTTCAGAGCAAAGAGTTATGTCTATTTTACTAGACAGTGCGCAATATGCCTACTCGAGTCTTCGTTTGTTCTTAACTATCAAATTTGACCCCCGAACACAATTTCGACTTAATTCCTTGGGTTTTTACTCAGACTTCAAAGCTCCAAATCACTAGAATTCATTCCATAATATCTATATAGCTCGAAATCACTCCTACAAGGCATAAAACACACTATTAGTGCAAAACACTAGCGATTAAAGTTCAAACTCAATTAAAGTGCAGTAAATTAGAGTGTAATAAACGACTAAAATACGCAATTATAGCCTATCATTCATTGAGCGTGAATAAAGAAGGTAGTGACTAATGCATAAGAGAGTCTGCTTAAACTTTTCGATCCATAAAGTTTCTATGTTAATCTTCCGAAAATGTATTGAAAGAATTTATTTTCTTAAACATGAAAACTATTGACTTAATTGGCAAAAATATCCAAGTAATAGAAGAAATGTTATGGATACTCATATTTTAATAAGTGGTTTACTAATTTATTCACTAAATTGTCTTGGTCTCGTTTGTTTAAATGTTTGTCAATAGGTAATTGATTACATAAAGTTTTATCGTGTAAAAACAAAAGGCCTAAGATGCAGAAGTACATAGTTTTTAATAATTATATTTTGCAATTTCAACTGCACAAGTGTATCTCTCATTTCACATGAGGTAAAAAAATGAAAGTGTATTCCGCATTTAGGTGTATGGGCGTCAACAACAACAATAACATATCCAGTATTATCTCACATTGTGGGATCTGGGGAGGGTAGTGTATACGCAGACCTTAGCCCTACCTTGTGGGAGTGTTGTTTCCAATAGACCCCCGGCTCAAGAAAGCATAAGCACCACGTGAAGAAAAACTTCAAAAAGTAGCTTTCAACTGGATATTTTTCAATGTTAATTGCCACATAGTCATATAAAATAATTTACGGGTCGTAGAAGCAGCTACTAATGCTTGCATTAGAGTAAGCTGTCTACATCATACCTCTTGTGATATGACCCTTCTTCGAACCCAGTATAAACAGGGAATGCTTTGTGCAACGAGATGCCTTTCTTGATGTACAACGCATATTTTACCTCAATTTTGTATTTCTATTTTTTTTTTCTTAATGCATTTTTTTCTTCCAATTATGTATTTCTTTATTTCAAACAAAATATGTAAAAAGACTTAATTGTTGTCATGACCCGAAATTTCCACCTTCGGGGCCGTGAACCTAACATTTCACTTGCTAGGCAATCCAACGTTAGAATAGTTTTTAGCCATTTTAAACAAATCAAATTAACTGTAATAACTAAAATGGAACTGAAATAGAGTATGAAAAATCATAATAACCGCAATATCTAGATACAATCCCAAAACTGGTGTCACAAGTGCACGAGCGACTAGAATAATACAGATATGTTTTGAATGAAAGTAAAACTGTCTGAAATGAAATAAACATCTAAGATACGATAGAAGGGGACTTCAGGGCTGCGAACGCCGAGCAGCTGTACCTCAAGTCTCCAATCCGGCAATCAATTTGAGCAATATACTAACAGCCACTAGGACCGACTCTAAAATCCGCACAAGAAGTGCATAGTGTAGAATGAGTACAACCAACACCACGTATTCTGTAACTGCCGAGCCTAACCTCGATGAAGTAGTGATGAGGCTAAGTGTCACGATCCTAAAACCGACCTGGTCATGATGGTGTCTATCGTGAAATTAGGCCAGCCAACACAACTCTCGAAATTTAACCATTTAATCAATAACAGTCATTTTTAAGCCTTTAATTAATCAAATATCTCACAAGGTAAGTCTAAATGAACAGTGCGGAATAAATACATAAGCCCGACATCAGGGTGTTACAAGTCACGAGCATCTACTATGGTCTGAATATAACGAAGAGTCTAAAAGTATCCTAAATACAATATAAGGAAGACAAGAGGGAGAAAAGCAGTGCTGCAAACGTCGGGCAACTGCCTTGCTAACTCCGATGACTCTACCACTGAGCAATTAACACTCGCTACCGGGTTCAGAAGTTCCTGAATCTGCACACAAGGTGCAAGGAGTAATGTGAGTACGCCAACTCAGTAAGTAATAAAAGTAAATGAAAGTTGAGCAGTAAGAAAACACGTGAAACACAATATAACACTATAGGAAATGCAGTACATTTCCAAAACAGTACAGAAATTATTTTCTTCGCAAATCAAGCTCAGTTTCAGTAAAACCCTTTTATAAAAACCTTCAATAGTTTCAAACGAGTGATAAAACAGTGAGTGTAAAAGATAGAAACGTAAACAGCCCCTCGGGAAAAATATGTACCATAAACCGCCCCTCGGGCATAATATCAACAGAACTAGCCCCTCGGGCTACCTCACAATCACTCGTAATCAGCCCTTCGTGCAACTTCTAAGAAAGAAAAATAACAGAGAAACAAAAAGAAAACCAGAAACAACAAGAATAGAAATGAAGAACAAATTTTGTTTAAGCTAATTAAAGAAGTAGGAGTAACTCACCTATGTAATATTTGAACGAAAACTGGACAGAAATCGGGTGATTTAAACTTCTAGGGTTCAACCGCTTCTTTGATTTAAAATTCGAGCAGCTCTAATGATTTTTGAAAGAATCTAGTTAAGGGTTCGAGAAGAGGAGGGTAAGAAGAGTTCGGGGTGTGATTTTGGGGTGGCGCCGCCGTGGGCGGCGGAGGCGGCGCCTAGGGTTTTGGTTATTCGAGGGAATTGACTGGGATTTGAGGGAAGTAAATTGGGGGGTTGGAATGGGGAGGGTGAGAGGATCTTATGGTATAAATTTGGTGGTGTTTGGTGGCCGGCCGCCACCGTGAGGCGATTTCCGGCGGCGGTTCAAGGCGGTGGACGGCGGGGGACGGGGGATCTCTGAAGGGGTCAGGGGGCGTGTGAGGGAGACGGCTTGGGGGGAGGGGTGGGGCAATTTCAGACACTTATATATTATCTACACCATAGTTCCCAGCCGTTAGATTAAAGAATCCTCGACGGCTGGGATTCAATATAGGCAAAACGGCGCCGTTTTAACGGGGGTAGGGGCTGGACCGGGTTTGGGGAATGGGTTTGGGCTGGGGCGAGTTTTGGGTGTTGCCCAATTCGGGTCTCTTACTAAGACAGTCCACTTCTTTTATTTGTTTTCTTCTCTTTTGTTTATTTTTGTTTTCTCTTTTATTATTTTTATATTTTCTGACCTTATAAAAATGCCAAAAAATTAAAAGAAAGACCTAGTATATTTTCAAACTAACCTAATTAATTCCTAAAATGGTTCAAAATCTATTTTGTGACAAATTGAACAATTAATGATTAAAAATGCGAAAGTGGACTATTTTTGTTATTTTCTTTATATTTTGTTCTAAAAATAACTTAACCACTAAATAATCCTAAAGTATGAGATTAGATCCTAAATGCAAAATGTCAAGCGTATTTATTTTTTATATTTTTATATTAATTAAAATACACAAATAAAATGCAGACAATTAACAGAAATTAACACAAAATTCACAAAATTTTAAAATAATGAAAGAAAAATTATTTGTTTGAATTTTTGGGAATAATTCACTTAGGGGAAAAATCACGTGCTCACAGCTGGAATAAAGGAGATGAGGAAGCGATGGGGCATCCCCAGCTACGTCGAGATAATGCCCGTCAAGAAAAATGATAGGGTGCAGATAGACCGCCCTGGGTACTGCTCGTTCTACGCCTACCCCTTCATTGTGGGGTTCACATTGCCGCTCCCGATGCTAGTGGTCGACTTCTGTCGCTACTATGAGGTATGCCCCGCCCAGATTTCTCCGTACTTGTATAAGCTCTTCCTCATGTTCATCAAATACGCGGAGCTAGCAGGTCGTGAAGTCTGAGGCATGTGCTTAGCCTGTTCGCCCCCAAAGGATCCGGGGCGCTACGATCCACGCACGTCCTCATAGGTCAAGAGGGTTGGTGGTCGGTATGGACGACCATACCAACCGCCGCTTTGCTGATAATTTCTTCTTCGTGCGGACCGAACATCTCGTGGCGGACCCGATCGGTTTTCCGGCGGTGTGGAATTTTGCCCGTAGGTATCTGCCTTTGGCTGCCGAAATTCGTTTCGGTCTTACTCCCCTTATGTCTTGTGTTACCTGTAGACTTATTTCTGATGTTTTGCAGCCGAGAAGGTGCCGCTGCCCCCCTTGGAGGGGATTCAGTAATAGGTAGAGGTCGTCCTGCCCCACACAGCGGGGATTCGCACGTGGGCGTCGTTCCATCTGAAGTTCGATCGTAGGCCCCTTACAGGTGAAATTGCCTTCTTACTTTCCGACCTCTTTTGTCTATTTCTTATTTTCTAAACTTTGTTCGTTGTGATTAGGGAGGGTCCGCAGAATTAGGTCCCCTCAGTTGGCGTTTCGTTGCCCGGGTGCGGTCGCTCAGATTAGCGCGCCGTCTATAGCTCATCCTTCGTCGAGGGTGGAGTCCGTGGAATCGGTGGCTTTCACTAATCTAGACGAGGCCGTGTGTCGGGATGAAGGCCCATCCGGTACTGTTCGCCCGCGAGCTGAGTCGCCGTCGACCGGGGAGGAAGACGGGCCGTTAAAGAGGCAGAGAGTGGGCTTCGAGATGGCTCCCCCAACGGTGATTAACTTGGATTCTCCTCTGGCGGACCAGGAGGGAGGTGTTGTTGCAGAGTCTGCTGCAGAAGCGGAACATGCGGTCGGTGCTATTCCCGCGAGTCAGAGCCTAGAGGACTCCGTTGCTGCTGCACCCCGAACGGAAGTTTCTGTTGCGGATGTCGCAGGGCATCCAGATGTGGCGGATGATCAATCCCTGGGGACTACTGTCGTGACCTTAGTTGAGACGCCATCATCCTCGGTAGGCCGTGCCACACCGTCGGCGGCAGAGAAGGGGAAGAGCATGGTGGTTGATGAGTATGAGTCTGAATCCGACTTGGACCCTGATGACGTTCGAATGTTCGAAGAGGGCATCACCCATTCAGTGGTCAATGCGGAGGGGTCGGCCTGCCTTGTTGATGTTCCTGCCGAAATGAACCTGTTGGCCTAGAGGGGTGAGTTGGTGGAGCAATTCAGCCTGCTGTGTTCCGAGGCCGAGAATGAGTCCCTGAGGGAGGTTCCGCACGTCGCCGTGATGAAGAGGTGGCCGTAATAGGCTTGCGGGTTTGTTATATCAAACTTTTAATCCGTCAGCCCTTTAGTGCGGAGCGGACGTCCTTCTAGCTATTGTTTATGTTTTGCAGTCGTATATACTGGAAGTGGAGAATATCCGCAGGGCCAACGTTCGATCGAGGATCTTTTTACAGATGCTAGGGAAATACCGTCGTTACAGCGATAGGTGCCGCGAGCTGCATGAGCGGTTAAGAAATGATCCTCGCAACCAGGCGTTGGGCGAGGAGTTGGAGCAGAAGGTCGTGAGCTATTGCAAGTGCTGTGCAGCAGGAGTGAGCTCGAGGAGCGAATTTGTCTCAAGGACGAGGAGCTCAAAGTGGGGAGGGGGGTCGCCGCAGAGTGCGAGTATCTGCAAGTCAAAGTGCGGGAACTAAAGCTGGAGATGGAGCAAAGCCGGGCCAGAATTGTGGAGATTGAGGCTGAGTGGGGAGCGAAGCTGGCTGCCCTGGAAGGTCAGGTCGCCGATCTAGAGCGTGCGGAGAGGGATGCGTCAACAAGGGCGGCGGCCTTTGAGGCAGCAGTTCGTGTTCATGAGTCCCAACGAGATTCGGATAGCTCTACTTTGGCCCTTAGGGAGGCGAGGCTTGAGGAGAGAATTGGCGAGCTCGATCAGGAGGCCCAGGATTTGTCGGGTGGGGTTGCGGTCTTGGAGGAGGAGAACCAGCACCTGAGGGCCTTGCTGGACCGCATCGTGCCGACGTCCCCAGCCAGACTCACGTGCTTTGGGTCTATGCCGAAGCTCAGCTCGACATTTTCAAGAGCTTGCTGGAGGAGGGCGCTATTTCTGAAGAGGCTGTTGAGGTGGCCTGCCAAAAAGCTCGTGAAGCCCGAGCCAACTGCAGATACAATGTGGTGACGCCTGAGGCCGATGGTGGTGCAAACGGTGGCAACGATGATGGCCCTTATGCAGGTGGTGATGGTGATGGCGGTGTTTGCGCCGAGTGAAAAATAATTCTGTTTATCTGTGTTGGTCTATTTCCATTGGTTACGCCGATGGGTGTTTGTTTGTTTATCATTTTCTTCTTCGTACATTTAACTTTTCCGGCTAGCTAGGACCGGATGTAAGTGGCGTTTGCCCGCGTTTCTGGTTCTGTTAATAAAGGATTCTTTTTCATTATTTGCTTTGTAACGGCGCATTCCTTATTGATTTGCCATCTAGTTGTGGGCGATGGACGGTCGTCTTAGTCCAAGTAAAGTTGAACTGTGATACTTCGATGGCGAAGGCATTTTAGCCTGAGCCCCAGTTCGGGCGAGGTCGAACTGTACTATTTTGATGGCGAAGGCACTTAGCCTGAGTCCCAGTTCGAGCGAGGTCAAACTGTACCATTTTGATGGCGAGGGTGTTTAGCCTGAGTCCCATTTTGAGCGAGGTCGAACTATACTATTTTGATGGCGAATGCACTTAGCCTGAGTCCCAATTCGAGCGAGGTCGAACTGCTCTATTTTGATGGCAAAGGCACTTAGCCTGAGTCCCAGTTCGAGCGAGGTCGAACTGCTCTATTTTGATGGCGAAGGCACTTAGCATGAGTCCTAGTTCGAGCGAGGTCGAACTGTACTATTTTGATGGCTAAGGCACTTAGTTTGAGTCCCAGTTCGAGCGAGGTCGAACTGTACTATTTTGATGGCGAAGGCACTTAGCCTGAGTCCCAGTTCGAGCGAGGTCGAACTGTACTATTTTGATGGCGAAGGCGTTTAGCCTGAGTCCCAGTTCGAGCGAGGTCGAACTGTACTATTTTGATGGCGAAGGCACTTAGCTTGAGTCCCAGTTCGAGCGAGGTCGAACTGTACTATTTTGATGGCGAAGGCACCTAGCCTGAGTCCCAGTTCGAGCAAGGCCGAACCGTACTATTTTGATGGCGAAGGCGTTTAGCCTGAGTCCCAGTTCGAGCGAAGTCGAACTGTACCATTTTGATGGCGAATGCACTTAGCCTAAGTCCCAGTTCGAGCGAGATCGAACTGCTATATTTTGATGGCGAATGCACTTAGCCTGAGTCCCAATTCGAGCGAATTCGAACTATACTATTTTGATGGCGAAGGCACTTAGCGTGAGTCCCAATTCGAGCGAGGTCGAACTGTACTATTTTGATGGCGAAGGAACTTAGCCTGAGTCCCAGTTCGAGCGAGGTCGAACTGTACTATTTTGATGGCGAAGGAACTTAGCCTGAGTCCCAGTTCGAGCGAGGTCGAACTGTACTATTTTGATGGCGAAGGCACCTAGCCTGAGTCCTAGTTCGAGCGTGGTCGAACTGTTCTATTTTGATGGCGAAGGAACTTAGCCTGAGTCCCAGTTCGAGCGAGGTCGAACTGTACTATTTTGATGGCGAAGGCATTTACCGTGAGTCCCAGTTCGAGCGAGGTCGAACTGTGCTATTTTGATGGCGAAGGCACTTAGCCTGAGTCCCAGTTCAAGCAAGGTCGAACTGTACTATTTTGATGGCGAAGGCACTTATCCTGAGTCCCAGAACGAGCGAGGTCGAACTGTACTATTTTGATGGCGAAGGCGTTTAGCCTGAGTCCCAGTTCGAGCGAGGTCGAACTGTACTATTTTGATGGCGAAGGCATTTACCCTGAGTCCCAGTTCGAGCGAGGTCGAACTGTTCTATTTTGATGGAGAAGGCACTTAGCCTGAGTGATATGTTGTATTCGTGTTACGCTTGCCTGCTTGACCATGACATTTAGATTGTTCCAGGTTGATTTTTCGATTTCTCGTTTGCGGTGCGTTTGCGGTGCATTTGCGCCGATTTCCGGCCTGACTCGGCAGGGAGGATGAGTGGGAGTTACAGCGGGGGAATGCTTCTCCATCTTCTCTGTTTGGCGCGTTTCCGTCGATTCTGGTTTGAATCGAGCTATCCTTTTGGTGCTTTTCCTTTGATCCGGGAAGAACTAAGAGTTTTCGCTAGGAAATCCCCACAGACGGCACCAAATTGTTTGACTTAAAAATGTTATCGAACAATATTTAAGCAAATCAATTAATATACAAGAAAGGGTAAATCGTAGCCAACCATAATTAATACCGAATCAAGAGCTGATGCAACAAGACAATGAATTTAATAAAGATAACATTCGGGAAACTTTATTGCTCATGAAAACCGGCACTGCCTTTCTTTGAAAAGGTTCAAGGAATTGTAGTTCATTTTCCATCCTCTAGATCGGCCCTGCTTCTCCTTGGAAAGGTTCAGGGAGTTGTCAGTTGTTTCTCATCCCCTAGAGATTTTCTTGGAGAGAAGGGATATTCTTTTCCATTTTTGAGGGAGAGAGAAAGAGAGAGAGAGAGAATGGAGAAGCCCCCTCAATCTAACTCTTCTTTCCCATATTTATAGTTGGAGGCCTCACGCCCATCGTACCCTATCTTGGTCGACCAGGTCGAGGGAGCGACGTTCCCCTCATGGGGGGGGGGGGGAACCCGACCTCAACGCTTGCTTCGTAATTGGTACGGATTGGGCGAGGTCGAGTTCGCTAGTCGTTGCTTTAAGGAGTAGACACTTGGGATGGGATCGATACCACGACGGTCGAGTGGTCAGATTTCTGACCAATACACTTATATCATTTTTCGTTATTCAGTGTTAATTTATATGGTGATTGATATTTTTCAATCACTGAGGGTGGTATTTGTAAGTTCTTGTTATTAATGTTTCTTTTTCCATATTTCTTAGTAGCATAATGTAATTTTATTTAATTTCTTGCTAAAACAGAAAATCTTTATTTAATTTCTTGGTTATTGGAAAGAAATAATATGTTGGGTTAAAAAAGAAAATTGGTTTTGTTGTATGTTCCATTCTCTGTGAAAAAATGGCATGTAAACCTCTTCTCAAAAATTGCATTTTTGATGAATGTAACAAGGTCTAACCCAGGTAAAGCCAAGTTCTTGTAAAAATTTAATTTTTGGTTTAAAAGTTGGGGTTTTGTCAATATGACAAAACAACAATTTAGAGAGAGAAAAATGAGGGTTTTGATCTGTCATTTGTTAGATACCCATTTTGCTCAAGAAAATAAGTAACAAACGCTTGTTGAAACGGCTTCTTTTGTTGATTACGTGTGTTGCATGTACCTTCTAAAAATTACATAGAACCTATTTAAAAAATTATGTTTGAATTATTAAATAAAATCACAGTGGTGTTATAGTTCCGAAGGTCAATTCTCTTGGAAGAGTGGAGTCTGTTAGAATCCCCTGTACCTTCCTTAATGCACCAGCTCGTCCCCTGTCCATTTTATTTTGATAGGTGTAATGATCCGATCGGTCATTTTGAGCTCTAGCGCGTCGTTTAGCAGTTTGAGACCATGAGCCGCTTCACTTCAATTATTATGACTTATACGCGTGGTTGGAATTGAATTTCGGGAAGCTCGGAGTTGATTTGGAAAGGAAATTCTCATTTCGGAAGCTTTAAGTTGAAAGAATTGACTAAGATCGATTTTTTGAGTAAACGGCCTCGGAATCGTGATTTGAAGGTTCCAACAGGTTCATATGATGATTTTGGACTTGGGCATATGTCCGGACCGAATTTTGGATGATCCGGGAGCATTTCGACGCCTATTGTGGAAGTTAGCCTTTGGAAGAATTTCATAAGTTTGGGTTGAAGTGCATTTCAGTGTTATCGATGTCCGTTTGGGATTCCGACTCTGGGAATAGCTCCGTATGGTGATTCTGGTATTGGGAGCGCGATCGAAAGTAACTTCAAAGGTCCGTAGGTCATGTTGGAGTCATTTAGCTAAAGTTAGGAATTTGAAGGTTTTTGAGAAGTTTGATCGGAAGTGGACTTTTTGATATCGAGGTCGGAATCCGATTTCGGAAGTTAGAGTAGGTCCATAATATTAAATGTGACTTGTGTACAAAATTTGAAGTTAATCGGACGTGATTTGATAGGTTACAACATCGAATGAAGAAGTTTGAAGTTCTAAAGTTCATCAAGTTTGAATTGGAGTGTGATTCGTGATTTTAGCATTGTTTGATGTGATTTGAGGCCTTGAGCAAGTCCATAACATACTTTGGGACGTGTTGGTATGATTGGACGGGGTCCCGGGGCCTCGGGTTGATTTTAGATGGTTAACGGATTGAAAATGACATTTGAGGAAAGGCTAAAGCAGCTGGGCTTGTGGCATAACTGCACCTGCGTGAATGGCCGCAGGTGCGGGCCCGTAGGAGCGGAATTTGCTGGGGAGGCGTGGACCGCTGATGTTGTCGAGATCCGCAGAAGTAGGAACCGCACCTACGTGCGTGGAGCTGCAGAAGCGGAGTGAGGGCCTGGTGAGAGACCGCAGAAGTGGTAGTGAGGGCTTGGCTCATTTTCACCATATTTCCTCCATGGGAGTCGATTTTGGAGCAACTTGGAAGTACCATTTTCTTCACCAAGCATGAGGTAAGTGGTTTATGCTAGTTTTGAGTTAAATACATGATTACATATGGATTTGAACATGAAAATTTGTATAGATTGTGGGATTTTTGGTAGAAGACCTAGAATTTGGTATTTTGGATTTTGGCCATGAATTTGGGCATGGAATTGGAAAAAAAGTATATATATATATATATATATATATTTGAGTTCGTAAATTTATGGGTAATCATTATCTTCAAAATTTTTTGAAAACCGGGCACGTGGGCCCGAGGGTGATTTTGTCAACTTTTCAAGCGGAGTTGAAAATTGATATAAACTGAATTGTTATGAGTATTTGGGCGTATATTAATGGGTTTGCATAACCTATGGCTAGTTTTGGAGCATTGAGCATCGGTTTGAGTCGTCGGAAGGGCTTGGAAGCCGGTTATGGAACTTCGGAGCGAGGTAAGTCTCTTTTATAACCTTGTAAGAGGGAATTGTCCCCATAGGTGAAATAATCCATTATGTACTACTATTTATGGGGGTTACTTACGCACGAGGTGATGAGAGTCCGCGCGAGACCTTACAAACTTCTTTCTGTCTTACCTTAATTTGCGTGCGCAGTCCGGGCGCGTAGCCGGAAAGCATATATGTAAAAATCTATGCAAATGATAAATTTTGACTTTAAAATGAATTAATTTGACTTCGGTCAATATTTTGGGTAAACGGACCCGGACCCGTGAGTTGACGGTCCTGGAGGGTCCGTAGGAAAATATGGGACTTGGGCGTATGCCCGGAATCGAATTCCGAGGACCCAAGCCCGAGAAATGAATTTTTAAAGAAAATTATTTTCTGAAATTATTTATGAGTTTTGGAGATGAAATGTGATTAAAACTTGATGGTATCGGGCCAGTGTTCTGGTTCCGGTGCCCAGTACTGGTCTTATATGCGATTTAAGATAAGTCTGTGAAATTTGGTAAGAAAAGGGCTTGAAACGACATGAATCGGATCTTATTTGAGGAAATTGGAAAATTTGAAGGTCTTGAGAAATTTTATGATTTTGATGTTAAATTCATAGTTGTTGATGTTATTTTAGTGATTTGAATGCACGAGCGAGTCCGTATGATGTTTTTAGGTTGGTGTGCATATTTGGTTTGGAGCCCCGAGGGCTCGGGTGTATTTTGGATAGGCCACGGGGTAGATTTTCGACTTGGAAAATTGCAGGTTTTTAGCTAGTGTGATCAGGCCTGCAGGCTTCGCATTTGCGAAGCCTGGCTCGCAAATGCAAGTTCGCAAATGCGAGGGCTTGGTCAAAAATGCGAACTAGCCCATGACAGCCTTCCATCGTAAATGTGAGTTCTCCATCGCAAATGTGATGCCCTCCCAGTCACTGCCTTAGTCGCAAATGTGACTTCGCATTTGCGAATGGTCCATCGCAAATGCAAAGAAGATCGGAAGATGTACTTGGTCGCAAATGCGACATTTTTGTTCGCAAATGCGAAGGTCTCAGCATTTTGAAGGGTTCGCAATTACGAACCCTGGTCGCAATTGCGACATCAGAGACCTGTAAAATCACACATAGGCGAATTTTTAACCCATTTTTATATCTTCTCAAAACATAAACACTCTAGGTGATTTCTCAAAGGAATCTTCTTCTCCAAATCAATTGTAAGTCGTATTTAACTAGTTTTCTTCAATCCTTAACATCTTTTAACATTATTTCAACTCAAAATCAATTATTTTCATGGGGAAAATTGGGTGTTTTGGGTAGAACCTAGGTGTTTCAAAAATTGGGGATTTGGACCTCGAGTTGAGGTCTGATTTCAAAATAAATGATATATTTGGGTCCGTTGGGGAATGTGTAATTAGGTTTTGGTTCGAACGCTTGGGGCGATTTTTGACTTTTTGGGTAAAACTTTAGAAAACTCATTCTCATGCATTAGGATCGATTCATTTAGCACTTATTGATGTAATTAAGTAACTTGTGGCTAGATACGAGCGAATTGGTGGTGGAATCAAGGGGTAAAGCGATAGTTGAGACGTGAATTGTGTTCATGGCATCGAGGTAAGTGTTTGGTCTAACTTTAGCTTGAGGGATTAGGAGTCATGTCTTAATTGCTACGTGATAAGTGTAAAGTACGGCATATAGGCATGGTGACGAGTATTTATACATCGGTGTCAAGCATGCATGTGAGTCTTGTATTGTAATTGTTATGACTCCGTTGTGGTTTATTGCGCTTCATATGTCATTATCATCATTGTTCCCTTGCCGGGATGTTATTGTCATATTATTGTTCCCTTGCCAGGATGTTTGTTTTTTGATGTTATTGTTCCCTTGCCGAGATGTTGTTAAAATATTATTGTTCCCTTGCCGGGATGTTGTTATATTGTTCTTGTTCCCTTGCCGGGATTCTTTGTGATTGTTATTGATTGGTAACTGGGATCGGGTGGCACGCCGCCACAGAAATATATGAAATGGGAGCGGGTTGCATGTCTGCAACAATATATATGAAATGGGAAAGGGTTGCACGCCTCCAACGAGATATGCAAAATGGGATTGGGTTGCAAGCCTGCAATAAGATATATGAAATGGGAGCGGGTTGCACGCCTGCAACAAGATATATGAAATAGGAGCGGGTTACACGCCTGCAATGAGATATGTGAAAGTGGATCAGGTTGCACGTCTACAACAAGATATATGGTGTGGGAGGGGGTTGCACGCCTGCAACAAGATATATGAAATAGGAGCGGGTTGCACGCCTGCAACGAGATATATGAAATGGGAACGGGTTGCACGCCTGGAACGAGATACATGAAATGGGATCGGGTTGGACGCCTGCAATAAGATGTGAAATGAAAGTGAATTCTGCCTTTGTTTTCCTTATCCTTGTTAGTAGTTGGATTTTGTTTTCTTTATAATCCTCTTGATATTCTGTTGTTACATGTTCTTCCCCGAAGCATGTTTTCCCCCTCCCATATTTAACTGTAATTATCTGCTTTTATTTTTCTGTTGTATGTAATTTAACTGCACAGTTTTATTTGGTAGTCTGGTCCTAGCCTCGTCACTACTTCGCCGAGGTTAGGCTAGGGACTTACCAACACATGGGGTCAGTTGTGCTGATACTACACTCTGCACTATGTGCAGATACCGATACCGGAGCGTTTGGACCGCAGTGAGGGTGCTGTCTTCAGTCCACACAGGTGACCCAAGGTAGTCCTGCAAGAGTCTGCGGGCCTGTCGACGCCCCTTTTTTCTCGCGAAATCGGGTTTACAACATTTGGGAGGAAAACTCTATTCCCATTTGGGAATTGGGTTTTTGGAATTGAAGAGTCGCCACCTAATGATTAAGTGCATTAGGACACTAAGGGTTTTGAGTTTGAAAACCAGAGTTCGGGTAAGGGCTAGAAATTATCTCGAGGGGAAGGTGTTAGGCACCCCTCAAGATCCACTAGTGTGGTTCCCGGCCATGCTATGTTGTGACTTTAATGCAAACAAGTATACAAATAATTTTACACATAAGAGTTGCAAATAGGTATGTAACAAGCATGTTGGAATCTACAATTTGTTTGAGGGAGGGTCTAAATGCAGGAAATCAATTAAGGAATTGAATAAACAAAGAAGAAAAATTTAGAAGGAAAAGGAATAATGCAGTAAAATTAAGGGGAGTTTTGGGTAGTTGAAAAGACAGAATTTATTGATATTAAACAAAGTTACACAAGGAAAGGGATCCTAGGTTTATAGAACACATGGATCATCCACACAACACTGGTAAACAATCGTACGCGTAGTGTTATCGTGTGATCATCATCTCCATGTCTACCCTTCCCACCCCGTTAAGGTATTAAGCGCGAAATGGTATCGTTACCTACATCATGCTATTACCCGTCCCACCTATCAGTCCCCGAGGCGTTTAGGACTACTAATCCTAAAGGGAGGGATCTTGGCTTTTCAGAGGTTTAAAAAGGATAAAATTCTAGGGCGACAATCAAAACACATAAAGCGGTTAATGGGGAGATAAGAACAATTAAAGGCTCAAGTAGGCCTCCTCACTTAAAGAAACGCATTGTCTAGCACGTCTTACACATACTGTTTAGGTCTTTGATTAAAATTAGCATAGGAAGAATTAATTTACGACATATTTCCCAGATAGGGAGTCCGAATTAGTCCTGCTTAGATGTAGTTGCAGAAGACTGAGAATTGATTAATTATCTAACTATTTATCTGCGTTCAACTGGACCTATGGGCATGATATCTATTAATTCAGAGACGGGGGAGAACAAACTGATTGCAAAATAAGCTCTGCGAGTGTTAGACGAATTACCACTGATTTTAGATTTAAAAGGCGAGTGGGCAATTCAGATTTAATTAATTACTTCTATAGGCATGCTTTCTAGGCGTAACTGATTTTTGTTATGCAGAAATCCTCTAGGCAGGTCATAGATGTGATAGATCCTATAAGTAGATTTTCCTAATGACAGATGCACATGCAAAAATGCAGGAAAATCCTATAGGCATATTATCTATATGATGTGCAGAGTTTCAGCGTCAATTCATTGACATGGTATATATTACGAAGTGCAGTAAACCTATGAGCATGGTATATATGTGAAGAATGCAGAGTTTGAAAGTGATAACCCTATGATCATGATTTCTAGGTGAAAGTGCGGTGAAAGTGCAGAATTTAAAAGTATTAATCCTATAGACATGGTATTTACGTGAAATGCAGAATTTGGAAAAGTATACACCCTATGAACATGATTTCTACGTGAAATTGCAAAATTGAAAGAGTAAATATCCTATGAACATGGTTTCTATGTGAAAATGTAGAATTGAAAGTATCAACCTATGAACATGATTTCTAGGCGGAATTTGAAAGAGTATACATCCTATAGACATGGTATCTACCCCTTTGGCATGCATTCAATCCCATCCCTTTCACTATACCCCAGTAGTTATTACAAGGTTTATTACAAAGCTTATTACAGGCCAAGTGAATCAAAAGAATAATAAAATACATCAGTGATTACATCTACATCTAATCAGCCTAATCCAGACTCAAAGTCTAATAATATGAGATAAACCAACTTTCAGGATCGGATTTTCAAAGCCTTTCTCTTATTTGGGATGTGTCAAAGTTCCAAGGAACTTCAAGAGTTCCAGGCAATGCTTACATCCCAAATATCATTGCAGAACAAATTATAGTGCAGTGTGGAAGTGCCAGCCCTCAAGTGTCCAAGTTCATAGGGAACTCAAGGTCCCAAGGCAAGGCTCACAAGAGGGGGGCAGGACTTAAGGACTAGGAGTAAGTGTAAGTGCAATGAAAAGGAATTAGGGGGAGCCAGGGCAGGCTGGTGGTCATGCCTAGCAACTGGGCTGTTGGCACACCCCTGACCAGCTTGTCAGCTTTAAAATTAGAGAGTTAGGACCTTTTGAAGGTCAGGTTCAGCCATGGACAGCAATTTGGATGCTGCCAGGCTATACCTTAACTCTATACACATAAGGGAATGGGGGGGTATGGGAAATTGAAAGAGGCTAGGATCCAAAGGACCCAGTCTTAATCCATGAGAACAACTTTGCATATTGTCATTTCTTAAATTACAGCCCAAGCACATAAAGGGGATGGGGATAGGGATTCATTGCAGCAACAGATAGCAAGACATATGTAGTTATTTTAAAGCTGAACTCTATAAAGCAGTAAAGTAGGAATGTGCATAAAAGCTTGTAAGTAAACACATTGGATTTGATTCTAGAATCAAAAGTAGGACATACCAGTTCAGAGAAGCAAGTAGGGAGAAACAGTATATTTAGGAAAGCCATAGTGCAATCAAGAAATAGGAGTGTAGATTTTAGAAGAGAGTTGTGATGCTTTATGCTTAAAAATCGTGTCTGTGTTAATGAAAGAGCGGAGTATTTATAATTGAAAACAGGTGTAGAAAATAAGGCAAGAATCATAGTTTAGTAGTAATTATGGATATGTACCAATAAAAATCAATCAGCATATAGACTTCCTTTAATTAAGGAGTCCAAATTCAAACGATAATGGGCAGAAGTTATTTAAGGAAGGAGATCAAGTAAATATCTTCTGCAGAGCAAACAAATAAGGGTAAATACATAGAAAACATTTAAGGTAAAAGTCTAATGGTACTTGATTTGTGAAAAAAAGGAAAGGGAACCAGTAAAACAGCCAGTAAAGAACCAAATTGAGAGCCTTGTTCGAGTCAGAAAAGAGGTAAAAGGAAAGTTTTAATTTAGGAGAAAATCAATAACAATCAAATGAGCAACATTAAAGGGATTCAGAATCAATTAACAGTTGGCAAAAACCTTTGCAAGAGAAGTGCTCATATATATAAATACATAGACATGTTCTGCAAGAAGGATGTCATGCTGATTACGAAAGACTAGCAAGAAGGTTTCACAATCACAAACGTAGAAAAAGTTCAAATCCAATTCATTAACTCGGAGTGAGTCTGAGGGTTCAAGGTTTAAAAGTAGAACCCTTGTCCAAACATAAAACCAAATTTGCCAAAGAAACCCCCAAATCCTAGGGTTTTTTAAACTCGAACAGAGATGAGAATGCAAGCTATTGAGAAAGGCTCAGAGACCTCTTTCAGAGTCTCATGAGAAGCATACAAGCACAATAACAAGTTCAAAGCAACTACAACAAAGAAACTAGTACCGGAAACAAGTTTTAAGAAAAATAGTTTGGAATTTAAATGAGTTTAGGTAGTGTAAACTTAAAGAAACAGTCGATGAAACACATCTAGAAAGAATCAAGGCAAAGTCCGGTAAAGGCAAACAAAGGACTAAAACTCAGTAGGAAAAACATAGTAATAAACACATAAGATAGGCATGTGAGAGCATGGTATTGAAACCAGTAGAAGGCAGAACGGAGCAAAAAATAGAAAAACTTCATAATACAGCAAATATAAGTACACACGAAAGAGCATGCGAGTCAGAAAAGAGCAAATAAGAACATAGCAGGGGGTTGATTCACACCAAGAAAAGAAGAAGAAGAGTCAGAAACATTTTTAAGAACCTTCCAGAAACCCTAATCGAAAAGAAGTGATTTTTGAAAGAAAATCGGAGAAAATGTTTAAGAAACTTAATCAATAGTGCAAACATGTAACAGATCTAAAAATAATTGGAGAGAACCTCGATAGTTAGGGTTTCAGATGAACCCTAGAGATGAGAAAGGCTTCGAAAATATCCGTTCTAAGTCGCATAATGTCATAATCAGGCTTAAAAAGACCAAGAGCCACCAGAGCAAGGCAGGAGATGGCCGGCATCTTTGAATCAGTGAAGGTCCGGGTGAAGAACCTCGAGGTCCGGCCTCGAACCTTCGAACAACAGGCATGCAAGAGCCATATGAGGTGGGTATAGGCTGTCCATGGCCTGAGAAGCCATGGACTCGGGTGAAAACACGACGGAACAAGGTAGGGGGAGGCTAGGGTTCCGGAGAACCTTGAGAGAATTTGGGGATTCATGGGCGGCTGAAGGGTGGAAATGAATTAGGGTTGGGGGTAGGCTGTGAATTAAAAAGGAAATATTTAATCTAGATCAACGACTCTGATTAAAAGAGGGGGGGGGGGATCCGGTCGGGTTTTAATATGGTTATGGATTGGGTCGGTTTTAAAATTGGGCTGGTTGCAATTGGGTTCAAATTGTGGTTAAAATTGAAATGCAAAGGGGTTATAATTGAAATGGATGAGGCTAAATGTTAAACAACCATTTCTTCCCTTTTTATTTTAATAAAAATAGTTAAAATAATTTTTAAAACCAATTAAAAGCACTAAATTGATTAATAATATGTAAATGTTAATTAAAAAAACACTGGGAGCAATTTTGTAGTTGTAAAATACTATTAATCGGAAAATAGGCTATAATTGCAATTATAGCAATTTAGCTTTAAAAATACCAAATAAATTTTATAAAAATATGAAAAAATCACCTTAATTATATCTTGGTGTAGATATGAGAAATAAAATAAATTATTCACCAAAATGATAGTCTGGAAATAATTATTGAATTTTGTACTATTAAAATATACAACAAATTGATTTTAAAATCTTTAAAAATAAGGGAAAAATACCAAAACTGTTGGGGCATTCTTCTATATGCATGTACATGCTATTTTGAGAATATTTTGAGTATATAAAATACATAGGGAAAAATTGGGTATCAACAGCTGCCCCTCTTTACCCGGAAGGATGAAAGAGTTGTCGGGTAAAGATATGATGACCAATTTTGACCGAGAGAAACGACTTGCAAAGGTTTTGACCGAGCTCTAGTTTCTGAGCTACCTACATATCCCTGGTCTTACAGGAATCAGGTCATATGTAGTTCGGGATACATCGACGGAATATGTCGATGGAAGTTTTGAAAAAGACGGACGCAATATTTAGGTTGGGAAGGGTGGTCAGGGACTGATGGGCTGCAAGAACCGGAGTGAGATCGCTCCTGCTGTAATGGCTGTTGCCGGCTGATATACCTGCAATTGAGTAATACAAGCATATCGTGCAGAATTTAAATGTGATGCAAGTTCCCGTTAGACCATGAATGCTGTCTTTGGACGGTTAGGATGACGTCCTCAAACCATGACGTCCTGGGCCATAAAGCGCATAATAAAGGATTCGCATGCTATGAAATGATGTTCTTGGGCTATGATAATGGTGCCTCCGAACCATGATGCCTTTGAATAATGATGTGCGGGATATAAAGCGGGGTCATCAGGCCATGACATGGCGTTCTCGGGCTATGAAAATGATGCCTCCGAACAATGACGCCTTTGGACAGCTTGGCGATATTTCAGCCCATGAAATGCAAGATTTGGCGGTATTTCAGCCGATGTAAAGCATAAATATAAATGGAGATATTTCAGCCGACAAAGGTTTAAATATAAACTTGCGATCTTTCAGCCGATTTAGAGAATCAAGTAAAGTTGGCGGTATTTCAGCCGATGTGAAGCATAAATATAAAATGGCAATGTTTCAGCTGACAAAGGTTTAAACATAAACTGGTGATCTTTCAGCCAACAGAAATTTAAATAAGTATAAATGGCGATATCTCAGCCGATGCAAAGCATAAGTATAGATGGCGATATTTTAGCCAACAGAAATTTAAATAAAAACTGGCAATTTTCAGCCGATGTAACGATTTGAATGCATTTGGCGATCTTTCAGCCGATATGAGGGATTTAAAAAAAATTGGCGATGTTTCAGCCATGCAAGATTTAAATAAAGCTGGCGGTATTTCAGCCGATGCAAATAAGAGGTGGCAATATTTCAACCATGCAGGATGGAGACAGTGCTTAGTCCCGGAAGGCAGAAAAGTAGCCTTATGCAATGCAAGGAAATGCAGGATGGAGACAGTTCTTAGTCTCGGAAGGCAGAAAAGTAGCCTTATGCAATGCAAGGAAATGCAGGATGGAGACAGTGCTTAGTCTCGGAAGACAAAAAAGTAGCCTTATGCAATGCAAGGAAATGCAGGATGGAGACAGTGCTTAGTCTCGGAAAGCAGAAAGGTAGCCTTATGCAATGCAAGGAAATGCAGGATGGAGACAATGCTTAGTCTCGGAAGGCAGAAAAGTAGCCTTATGCAATGCAATGAAATGCAGGATGGAGACAGTGCTTAGTCTCGGAAGGCAGAAAAGTAGCCTTATGCAATGCAATAAACAAAGATGAAGAGTAACGAAATCTCTTAGCTGAGAGGTGATAGCTGATAGTTAATTGTCACTGTGGCTGCTGGGGATGTTGCGTGCGAATAGCGCTCGAAAATGGGTGATGATCCTTAGAATTGTATTCCTGAAAAGTATGAGTTTGTAATCGCATCTGATGACTTTACGTATCGGGCGCCTGTATTCAAAGAAAGATCGTGAGTTTTGTCAAGGGAAAAGGTTAGTTCGTCTTCCTGTGGACTGCGCTCGTCCTACTCGGCTCTTGCTCTTACTAGCAGCGTTGCTGAACAAAGCAATTCTGATAGTATCCATGCATGATTTGGTAATATAATTTTAAAAAAAATATGATGTAAATACATAATAGATAAAAAAACAATTTTCTTTTAGATGAACCGATGACTGCGACGCGGTTCAAGATATTGCAACCTCTTTTGCTCCAGAATTTTGAGGGTCCTCCTCAAAATTCTGCCCCAGTTTACTGGGCTGGTGCCTCTGACGGCTGCGCGCGATGAATGGCGAGAATCAACTTAGGAATTTTGAGGGTCCTCCTCAAAATTCTACCCCAGTTTCCAATATCGGGGGAAATGAAAATTTTATTGAATTGTGACCGAACCCATAGGGCTGCTTACGTATCCCCTCTTAAACGGGAATCAGGTCAGGCGTAGTTCAAATTACATCATAAAGAAATCATAATGGTTACGCATAGTATCGCTTCACTGCGTCTGAATTGATCAGCTTTTTGGCCAAACTTCTCCGTCCATTTCTGTAGGTATGAGGGCTCCTCCGGTTAGAACTCGGTGAACCATGTACGGACCTTGCCAGTTGGGAGAGAATTTTCCTTTGGCTTCGACTTGGTGCGGAAAAATCTTCTTCAGTACTAACTGCCCTGGCGCAAACTGTCTTGGCCTGACTCTCTTGTTGAAGGCTCTGGTCATTCTGTTCTGATAAAGCTGACCATGGCAAACTGCATTCAGTCTTTTCCCGTCTATAAGGGCTAACTGCTCGTAGCGACTCTTTACCCATTCTGCATCTTCAGGTTCCGCTTCCTGCATAATTCTTAGGGAGGGAACCTCTACTTCGGCTGGGATGACTGCCTCGGTACCGTAAACAAGCATATAAGGAGTTTCCCCAGTTGACGTGCGGACTGTGGTACGGTATCCCAATAAAGCAAATGATAGCTTCTCATTCCACTACATGTGTTTTTCTATCATTTTTCTCAGTATCTTTTTGATGTTCTTATTGGCCGCTTCTACAGCTCCATTCATCTGAGGTCTGTAGGTTGTAGAATTCTTGTGCTTGATCCTGAAGGTTTCACACATCGCTTTCATCAGGTCGATGTTGAGATTGGAGCCATTATCAGTGATGATCGACTCTAGGACGCCAAACTGGCAAATGATACGGTCGCGGACAAAGTCTGCCATAACCTTCTTGGTTACCGCCTTATATGATGCTGCTTCAACCCATTTGGTGAAATAATCAATTGCCACTAGAATGAACCTGTGCCCGTTTGACGCGGCAGGCTCTAGAGGTCCAATAACATCCATCCCCCAAGCGGCGAACGGCCATGGTAAGCTTGTTGCATTAAGCTCGTTAGGAGGCACCTTTATCATGTCTGCATGAATCTGGCAACGATGACATTTTCGAACATACTGGATGCAGTCCGTCTCCATAGTCATCCAGAAATAACCGGCCCGGAGTATTTTCTTGGCTAAGACAAAACCATTCATATGCGGACCACAGGTCCCCGCATGAACTTCTTCCAACAACTTGGATGCTTCCTTTGCTTTGACACACCTTAGTAATCCCAAATCGGGAGTCCTCCTATATAGGATTCCTCCGCTGTGAAAGAAGTGATTGGACAGTCTCCGTAGTGTGCGCTTTTGAGTAGTGTTTGCAAGTTCTGGGTACTCTCTTGTTGACAGATACTTCTTAATGTCATGGAACCATGGTTTTCCATCTGCTTCTTCCTCGACATGAGCACAGTAAGCAGGTTGATTCTGGACATTTACCGGGATAGGATCAATGAAGTTCTTATCTGGATGCTGAATCATGGATGATAGAGTGGCCAATGCATCGGCGAACTCATTCTGAACTCTGGGAACATGCCGGAACTCTGTCTTTGTAAACCTCTTCCTCAACTCCTGTACGTGATGCAAGTATGGGAGTATCTTGGAGTTCTTGGTTGCCCACTCTTCTCGAACCTGATGTATGAGCAAGTCAGAATCCCCGATCACTAGTAACTCCTGAACGTTCATGTCAATGGCCAGCTTGAGCCCCAAGATGCAGGCTTCGTATTCGGCCATATTGTTGGTGCACGGGAACCTGATTTTGGCGGACACCGGATAATGTTGACCGGTTTCTAACACTAGAACTGCTCCTATGCCAACTCCCTTAAAGTTTGCTTCTCCGTCAAAAAACATTATCCCGCAATCATAGGATTCTGCAATGTCTTCTCTTATGAAAGAGACCTCCTCATCGGAAAAATACGTCTTTAGAGGCTCGTATTCTCCGCCCACAGGGTTTTCGACAAGATGATCGGCTAGTGCTTGTCCTTTGATCGCTTTCTGAGTCACCTAGACAATATCAAACTCACTCAGCAGGATTTGCCATTTGGCTAGCTTGCCCATGGGCATGGGCTTCTGAAAGATGTACTTTAGTGGATCCATCCTTGATATAAGATAAGTAGTGTAGGCATAGAAATAATGCTTCAACTTCTGAGCTACCCAAGTCAGAGCACAACAAGTGCGTTCTAGCAGGGAATACCGGGCCTCATACGGGGTGAACTTCTTGCTGAGATAGTAGATGGCCTGCTCCTTTCTCCCCGTTTTATCATGTTGTTCTAAAACACAGCCGAATGCTCCGTCCAGTACTGCAAGGTAGAGTAATAGCGGTCTACCTGGTTCGGGCGGGACCAGGACTGGTGGCGTTGACAGGTATTCCTTGATTCTGTCGAAGGCCTTTTGACAATCATCAGTCTATTTAGTGGCGGCGTCCTTCTTCAACATCTTAAAGATTGATTCACAAATGACAGTGGACTGGGCTATGAATCGGCTGATGTAGTTGAGTCTCCCCAAGAAACTCATAACCTCTTTCTTGTTCTTTGGAGGTGGTAATTCTTGAATGGCATTGACCTTTGACGGATCGAGTTCTATTCCTCGTCGGCTTACGATGAACCCGAGCAGTTTTTCGGCAGGAACCCCGAATGCACACTTAGCGGGATTCAGTTTTAGGTTATACCTTCTCAGTCTGTTGAAGAACTTCCTCAGATCTTCCATGTGATCAGTGGCTTTCTTGGATTTGATGATGACATCATCTACATACACCTCGATCTATTTGTGGATCATGTCATGGAAAATAGTAGTCATGGCCCTCATGTAGGTGTCCCCAGCATTCTTTAATCCAAAAGGCATCATATTGTAACAGTACACCCCCCACGGCGTGATGAAAGCCGTTTTCTCCGCGTCTTCTTCATCCATCCATATCTGATGGTACCCAGCAAAACAATCGATGAATGACTGCAGCTCGTGCTTGGCGCAGTTTTCAATCAGGATTGTTGGCCCAAGATCAGTTGAAGTTTTGAAGAATGACAAATGAACTCAGTGAAGGACCAGGTTCATCTAAGGAGACACAATGTTGTGTCCCATACACATGAGATGCACGTGAAGAAGATAAGTCCTTGAGATCAAGCAGCAATATCTTGATGAATATCTTCTGAACTGATCGAAAAGATTGTATATAGGATACGGAGTTGAAGTCTCCTTATGAAAAGAGAATTACATCCGGATCAAGAATATGGATTAGGAGTTAGAGTTGTTCTTGGACTCGAATTGTCAAAGGATCCACAATTCGAGTTCTTATCAAACTCTGATTACTAACTCTATAAATATAACGATTGTTCTCGTTTACAGGTGATTGCACATAAGCAGAAGTTAAGCATATTTGAGAGCAAAAAGATCAAGTCTGATTTGCAAGCAACATATGCGAGATACAAGTGTGCACGTCTGAAGCTACATGAACTAAGATAGAAGAACCAGTTGCATCATTGTGTTTATTCTAAGTCTAGTTCAATTGTAGTAGGTTTTTATATTGTACCTTTCAGCTTTCATAGAAGCAATTGTAATAGGTATATTGAGTATTCAAGTTAGAGTTAACTTGAAAGTGTCGCAACAGTTGAGGCTGTGTGCTACACTGGGATTAGAGTTAATCCTTAGGTTTACAAAGAGTTTTGTAAATGCAGTTTTTGGCTCAGTGATTTTAGTGGAGTTTGGGAAAATCCTGCTGAGTAGTAGGTCGTGGTTTTTTCACCTTTTGAGCCAGGTGTTTTCCACGTAAAAATCTCTGTGCACTTTACTTCTAGTATTTATTATTCCGCAAACTGCTGTAGTTAGAACACTTAGAAGAACCAGGTTCTTCTAACGCGAAAATTAGGTACCACACAAATCACCCCCCCTCTTGTGTGGTATTGACGTTTATAACATCAACGGGAAACACAGGCTAAGAGAATGTAGTAAACTGCTCTACACCAGAATGTCTAAACAACATGAAAGGAAAGAAAAGGAACTATCTGCTAAAGCCGGAATAGAGTAGAGACTCCTGGTCTGCGAACGTAGCAGATATACCTCAAGTCTCAGCTAGGACTCTCCACCACGAGGATGACACGTCTGGGAGGAAGTACCTGGATCTGCACATGAAAAACATGTGCAGGAAGGGCATGAGTACACCACAGCGGTACTCAGTAAGTGCCAAGCCTAACCTCGGTTGGGTAGTGACGAGGAAGGTCAGGGCCCTACTGAGGTAACATAATAAATAATGAGATAACAGAAATAGTTTAAATAAAGTCTACAGCGATAACCATAAACCAGGTAAATAAGGAAGAACAGTAATAGAAAGCATAGTTAACAATACATGGAAAACTGCCCTCACAAGGAATAGTAGCCGGGGGATCTCTTGGTATCCCGAGGATCTCTTGGTATCCTCATCATCAACACTGGGGATCTCTCGGTATCCCGAGGATCTCTTAGTATCCTCAACAAGTAAGTCGGGGATCTCTTAGTATCCCGAGGATCTCTTGGTATCCTCAATAAGTAAACCGGGGATCTCTTGGTATCCCAATATATATATGGAAACACATGTGCCAGGGATCTCTTGGTATCCCGCACCCTCAGTCCAGAATATCTCAAGTATAGGGGGATCTCCCGGGAAGCCGTCCCGTAGTCCCAAATGAAACACACAACAACAACGATTCCTAAATATTGGAACAATGCTAAAAATTAGGACACGAAATAGTAAATTATAGCCTAACATGCTTCACAGAGTACAAATAGCACAGTTAAAGTAAATAAGCAAGTAAGCCAGCTAAACATGAGTCTCTAAGCTAGCACAGGTACAAACTTACAATTAAAATGAACAAGTAAACAAGAAAGCTCAATTTAAATACTTCAAGTAGAAGCGGATTTACAGCAATTAGCTCAAGTTCGCGCTCGTCACCTCACGTAAGGGGCATTCAAATATTCAAGATCATATCCTAAGGGAAAAAGGTCCCCCCCACAAAGTTAGACAAGCCACTTACCTCGAACCGGCTCAATATCAACTAGAAATCACGCTCTTGCCACGAGTATCCGACTCCAAATGGCTCAAATCTATTCAATTCAATTACACATTGTAAATAACATCGCAAACACCTAGTTTTGCTAATAAATTCAAAGCTACGACGTAAAATTAGGTAAAATGACCAAAATGCCCTGCAGGACAACGCCCTGGAGTCGAATAATTTTCACATTTTCAGAACCCTCGTACTCTCACAAGTCTAACCATATAAAAATCTCCCAAATCGGAGGTCAAATGCTCACACAAAACTCCATAATTTAGCCAATGAAGTTTTACCCCAAATTATCCAATTTTGATCCTAAATTCGAATTCCGATGATACATTTAACTATATATTGATGAAATATAACTAGAAGGGATTAAGGAAACGTTACCCAATAGTTTTCTCTTCAAAACCCACTCAAAATCGCCCTTACCCGAGCTCTCAATTGATTTTTGTAACTTATGAACTCAAACCCTCGAAATTTCTATTTCTGCCCAGGGATTTCCGCTTCTGCGGACAAGGGACCGCATCTGCGGTCCCGCTTATGCGGAATAAATGCCGCTTCTGCGGCTATTAACTAAAATCCAGGGGTTCCGCTTCTACGGTCTTAAACCGCACTTGCGGTGGCCGCTTCTGCGAAATACTTACCGCTTCTGCGGTTTCTCACCAATGACCCAGGGCCGCATCTGCGACTTATACCTCGCAGGTGCGTAACCGCTTCTGCGGTCAAACTTCCGCACCTGCGGAAACTGAAGGGAGCCCAAATTCCGCTCCTGCGATGGGATGGCCGCTTATGCGGCTCCGCTTCT
>NW_017670531.1:274800-299443 GCF_001879085.1 Nicotiana attenuata
CAGTTCATCTGTTCTTCTTCTAAGGCTGGCCTGACCTTAGCAGCCTCGGATCTCCATCGAGTAGCATACTCGCGGAATGTCTTAGTGGGTTACTTTTTCAGGTTCTGGATGTAGGAGATATCTGGTGCATTTTGTGTATTGAACCTGAACCTGTCCATGAAATCAGACGCCAATCCTACCCAGCTTGTCCACTTCTTGGGATCTTGGCTAATGTACCAAGATAGCGCATCGCCTTTTAAACATCTCATGAAGAGTTTCATGCGAATCTTTTCACCTCTTCCTACGCCGACCAGCTTATCACAGTATGTCCTCAAATGGACTCTAGGATCCCTCGAGCCGTCAAACATTTCGAACTTGGGAGGTTTGTACCCCTCGGGAAGTTCGACGTCTGGCTGAATTCAAAGTCCTCATAATTCAGCCCTTCAATGCCTTTGTTTCCTTCAACGCCCTGGACTCGGCTAGTCAATTTCTTGAGCTCGGCGGCCAGGTTCTTGATGAGAGAGTCTTTGTCATCAGACTCTGGTGTGTTTGTAATAGGCTGAGTCTATTATGGTAGGGTTTCCACATAGATGGGAGTGTGGTGGGGATGATCATTTGATGGTTCAGGGATGAGGAGTGGAGTGTTGTTGTGGCATGTATTGCAATTTTGATAAGTAGCGGGTTGTTTCTGCGGCTTCGGGATGTTCTGTGGAGGTATGGGGTGTTGAGCATTGGGAAAGTTGATGTCTGGAGTGGTGAGGGAGAATGACAACGGCCTTCGCGGAAGCTCTTAACGGTATCAACCCTTTTGGAGGTGTTCTATAAGCCAGAGTTGGAGTAGTAAGTTGCAACCCTCAAAATGACTGGCCCCTCATTGACAAGTCTCCAAAGCTCGGTAGATCTCAGCAACAATCATGGGCACTATGCTGAAAGGCTGCCCTCCAATCCCTTCCATTAGTGTCTTGGTGACCATGGCTAGTCTGGTATGGATCCTAGCCTTCTTCGTAGGAAACACTATCATTCCCAAGAAGCAGAACATAAAAACGAAAACCCTCCTGTGGATATGCCCCAATGATGTGAGGGAGAATTCATCTGGATAGGTGCGGTAGGACTTGCTATGACCGTACCTCTCGTACAGGTAGTCAAAAGGAATATAGGAATCCTTCAAACAAGTCAAATTCGAGTTTTTCTTCAACCCCATCATTTTGAAGAAACCCCTACCCTTGCGGTTTTCTGGCATGAGCAAACCCGGAGTCTCCCAAGGATACCGGCTAACCCACCTATTTCCTCGAGCAATGGGGTCAATTCAAGGTCCCCAAATCGAAATACCGATCTATCACTGTCCCAGAACAAGGTCGCAACCTCTATGATCTTGTTGTCCGGCTGAATTTCCAAAATAGAGGGTAAGTTTAATACTTGCGGACGAGAGTCCGGTCACTGGAATGAAGGTCCTCCCACCAACTTAGCAACCTTGGATGAATGTTGGTTACCATGCCGAATCTGGGGATTTCGTTCCTCATTTTTTGCAAAACAAAGTGTTAGACCCTTACCCCACCGGACTCGACTATTTAAATTAATAATTAGCATAACGACATTTAGTTCTCCAAATAAATGCACTGAATATGGTATTGTCCGTTTGGGTTCCAGGGGAACCCAGTGGACTTTTGATAAGGCTATCTTAAAGAGTCATTATGTTGACAGCATAACTGACTCGACTAGGTTTGACAGTGATGCATGAACAATTAAATAGAATAAGGTTTCTATGGGGTGCTAGACCGGTACCCTTGAGCGGATAACTCAAGAGGGAAAGGCACGGAACCATCGACTGCACTGCTGATCGACTGGTTTTACCGCAAATATGCCTTTGCCAAATTTAGGGTGTGATAATATCGAAAGAGCGCAACCACTCATTAAGCGTTGCTATGGTATTTGTTTGGCACGAGTGGAATATGATGTTGAAGATGCAATTACAAAAATGAATCAAATTGTCACGTATTTTCACGTTCATAATGATTACAATAATTGCTCAAAAGTTACAACGGTATTGAAGGAAAACGGTAAATGAATGCACTAAAGAAAAGGAAACAAATGACAAGTCAGTTTCGAATAAAGGTATTAAACAAAGCAATAAAGAAAACAGTAAAGTCACATATAACATGATGTGGTAAAACCCTAAAGAATCCCCAGCAGAGTCGCCATGCTGTCGACGCCCCCTTTTTCTCGCGAAATCGGGTTTACGACATTTGGGAGGACAACTCTATTCCCGTTTGGGAATTGAGTTTTTGGAATTGAAGAGTCGCCACCTAATGATTAAGTGCATTAGGACACTAAGGGTTTTGAGTTTGAAAACCAGAGTTCGGGTAAGGGCTAGAAATTATCTCGAGGGGAAGGTGTTAGGCACCCCTCAAGATCCACTAGTGTGGTTCCCGGCCATGCTATGTTGTGCCTTTAATACAAACAAGTATACAAATAATTTTACACATAAGAGTTGCAAATAGGTATGTAACAAGCATGTTGGAATCTACAATTTGTTTGAGGTAGGTTCTAAATGCAGGAAATCAATTAAGGCATTGAATAAACAAAGAAGAAAAATTTAGAAGGAAAAGGAATAATGCAGTAAAATTAAGGGGAGTTTTGGGTAGTTGAAAAGACAAAATTTTATTGATATTAAACAAAGTTACATAAGGAAAGGGGTCCTAGGTTTATAGAACACATGGATCATCCACACAACACTGGTAACCAATCGTACGCGTAGTGTTATCATGTGATCATCATCTCCATGTCTACCCTTCCCACCCCGTTAAGGTATTAAGCGCAAAATGGTATCATTACCTACAGCATGCTATTACCCGTCCCACCTATCAGTCCCGGAGGAGTTTAGGACTACTAATCCTAAAGGGAGGGATCATGGCTTTTCAGAGGTTTAAAAAGGATAAAATTCTAGGGCGACAATCAAAACACATAAAGTAGTTAATGGGGAGATAAGAACAATTAAAGGCTCAAGTAGGCCTCCTCACTTAAAGAAACGCATTGTTTAGAACGTCTTACACATACTGTTTAGGTCTTTGATTAAAATTAGCGTAGGAAGAATTGATTTACCACATATTTCCCAAATAGGGAGTCCGAATTAGTCCTGCTTAGATGTAGTTGCAGAAGACTGACAATTGATTAATTATCTAACTATTTATCTGCGTTCAAATGGACCTATGGGCATGATATCTATTAATTCAGAGACGGGGGAGAACAAACTGATTGCAAAATAAGCTCTGCGAGTGTTAGACGAATTACCATTGATTTTAGATTTAAAAGGCGAGTGGGCAATTCAGATTTAATTAATTACTTCTATAGGCATGCTTTCTAGGCGTAAATGATTTTTGTTATGCAGAAATCCTCTAGGCAGGTCATAGATATGATTGATTTATTTTAGATCCTATTAGTAGATTTGCCTAATGACAGATGCACATGCAAAAATGCAGAAAATCCTATAGGCATATTATCTATATGATGTGCAGAATTTCAGCGTCGATTCATTGACATGGTATATATTACGAAGTTCAGTAAACCTATGAGCATGGTATCTATGTGAAAAATGTAGAGTTTGAAAGTGATAACCCTATGATCATGATTTCTAGGTGAAAGTGCAGAATTTGAAAGTATTAATCCTATAGACATGGTATCTACGTGAAATGCAAAATTTGGAAGAGTATACACCCCATGAACATGATTTCTACGTGAAATTGCATAATTAAAAGAGTAAATATCCTATGAACATGGTTTCTATGTGAAAATGCAGAATTGAAAGTATCAACCTGTGAACATGATTTCTAGGAGGAATTTGAAAGAGTATACATCCTATAGACATGGTATCTACCCCTTTGGCATGCATTCAATCCCATCCCTTTCACTATACCCCAGTAGTTATTACAAGGTTTATTACAAAGCTTATTATAGGCCAAGTGAATCAAAAGAATAATAAAATACATCAGTGATTACATCTACATCTAATCAGCCTAATCCAGACTCAAAGTCTAATAATATAAGATAAACCAACTTCCAGGATCGGATTTTCAGAGCCTTTCTCTTATTTGGGATGTGTCAAAGTTCCAAGGAACATCAAGAGTTCCAGGCAACGCATACATCCCAAATATCATTGCAGAACAAATTATAGTGCAGTGTGGAAGTGTCGGCCCTCAAGTGTCCAAGTTCAGATGGAACTCAAGGTCCCAAGGCAAGGCTCACAAGAGGGGGGCAGGACTTAAGGACTAGGAGTAAGTGTAAGTGCAATGAAAAGGAATTGGGGGGAGCCAGGGCAGGCTGGTGGTCATGCCTAGCAACTGGGCTGCTGGCACACCCCTGACCAGCTTGTTAGCTTAAAAAATTAGAGAGTTAGGACCTTTTGAAGGTCAGGTTCAGCCATGGACAGCAATTTGGATGCTGCCAGGCTATACCTTAACCCTATACACATAAGGGAATGGGGGGTATGGGAAATTGAAAGAGGCTAGGATCCAAAGGACACGGTCTTAATCCATGACAATAACTTTGCATATTGCTATTTCTTAAATTACAGCCCAAGCACATAAAGGGGATGGGGATAGGGATTCATTGCAGCAACAGATAGCAAGACATAAGTAGTTATTTTAAAGCTGAATATCTATAAAGCAGTAAAGTAGGCAATGGGACATAAAAGCTTGTAAGTAAACACATTGGACTTGATGCTAGAATCAAAGTGGACATACCAATTCAGAGAAGCAAGTAGGGAGAAACAGTAGATTTAGGGAAGCCAAAGTGCAAATCAAGAAACAGAGTGTAGATTTTAGAAGAGAGTTGTGAATGCTTAATGCTTTAAAAAATCGTGTCTGTGTTAAACTGAAAATAGCAGGGTATTTATATTAAAACGAGTGTAAGAAATAAAGGCAAGAATCGATGTTAAGTGTAAATTATGGAATCTATGTACCTAATAAAAAATCAAATCAACATATAGACTTCCTTTAATTAAGGAGTCCAAATTCAAACGGTAATGGGCAGAAGTTATTTAAGGAAGGAGATAAAGTAAATATCTTGTGCAGAGCAGACAAATAAGGGTAAATACATAGAAAACATTTTAGGTAAAAATCTAATTGTACTTGATTTGTGAAAACAAGGAAAGGGAACCAGTAAAACAGCCAGTAAAGAACCAAATTGAAAGCCTTGTTCGAGTCAGAAAAGAGGTAAAAGGAAAGTTTTAATTTAGGGGAAAATCAATAACAATCAAATGAGCAACATTAAAGGAATTTATAATCAATTAACAGTTGGCAAAAACCTTTGAAAGAGAAGTGCTCATATATATAAACACATAGACATGTTCAGCAAGAAGAATGACATGCTAATTACGAAAGACTAGCAAGAAGGTTTCACAATCACAAAAGCAGAAAAAGTTCAGATTCAATTCATAAACTCGGAGTGAGTCTGAGAGTTCAAGGTTTCAAAGTAGAACCCTTGTCCAAACATAAAACCAAATTTGCCAAAGAAACCCCCAAATCCTAGGGTTTTTTAAACTCGAACAGAGATGAGAAGGCAAGCTATTGAGACAGGCTCAGAGACCTCTTTCAGAGTCTCATGAGAAGCATACAAGCACAATAGCAAGTTCAAAGCAACTCCAACATAGAAACTAGTACAGGAAACAAGTTTTAAGAAAAATATTTTGGAATTTAAATGAGTTCAGGTAGTGTAAACTTAAAGAAACAGTCGATGAAACAAATCTAGAAAGAATCAAGGTAAAGTCCGGTAAAGGCAAACAAAGGACTAAAACTCAGTAGGAAAAACACAGTAAGAAACACATAAGATAGGCATATGAGAGCATGGTATTGAAACCAGTAGGAGATAGAACGGAGCATAATAGAAAAATTTCATAACAAGGCAAATATAAGAACACACGAAAGAGCATGCGAGTCAGAAAAGAGCAAATAAGAACATAGCAGGGGTTGATTCACACCAAGAAAAGAAGAAGAAGAGTCAGAAACATTTTTAAGAACCTTCCAGAAACCCTAATCGAAAAGAAGTGATTTTTGAAAGAAAATCGGAGAAACGTTTAAGAAACTTAAACAATAGTGCAAACATGTAACATATCTAAAAGTAATTGGAGAGAACCTCGATAGTTAGGGTTTCAGATGAACCCTAGAGATGAGAAAGGCTTCGAAAATATCCGATCTAAGTCGGATAATGTCGTAATCAGGCTTAAAAAGACCAAGAGCCACCGGAGCAAGGCCGGAGATGGTCGGCATCTTCGAATCAGTGAAGGTCTGGGTGAAGAACCTCGAGGTCCGGCCTCGAACCTTCGAACAACAGGCATGCAGGAGCCATAGGAGGTGGGTATAGGCTGTCCATGGCCTGAGAAGCCATGGACACGGGTGAAAACACGGCGGAACAAGGTAGGGGGAGGCTAGGGTTCCGGAGAACCTTGAGAGAATTTGGGGATTCAAGGGCGGCTGAAGAGTGGAAATGAATTAGGGTTGGGGGTAGGCTGTGAATTAAAAAGGAAATGTTTAATCTGAGCCGTTGATCTTCTAGATCAACGGCTGTGATTAAGGGGGGGGGGGGTCCGGTCGGGTTTTAATTGGGTCATGGATTGGGTCGGTTTTAAAATTGGGCTGGTTGCAATTGGGTTCAAATTGTAGTTAAAATTGAAACGCAAAGGGGTTATAATTGAAATGGATAAGGCTAAGTGTTAAACAGTCATTTCTTCCCTTTTTATTTTACTAAAAAAAGTTAAAATAATTTTCAAAACCAATTAAAAGCACTAAATTGATTAATAATATATAAATGTTAATTAAAAAACACTGGGAGCAATTTTGTAATTGTAAAATACTATTAATCGGAAAATAGGATATAATTGCAATTATAGCAATATAGCTTTAAAAATACCAAATAAATTTTATAAAAATATGCAAAAATCACCTTAATTATATCTTGGTGTATATATGTGAAATAAAATAAATTATTCACCAAAATGATAGTCTGAAAATAATTATTGAATTTTGTACTATTAAAATAGATAACAAATTGATTTTAAAATCTTTAAAAATAAGGGAAAAATACCAAAACTCTTGGGGCATGCTTATATATGCATGTACATGCTATTTTGAGAATATTTTGAGTATATAAAATACATAGGGAAAAATTGGGTATCGACAGGGCCTTGGCGTCACCTCATATCCTTCCTTTATTCCTGTTTCATTTCCTTAATTCAGAAATAGTATATCGTTTATTTTTAGACTTTGTATGTAGCATTCTTAGGTCGTCTATGGTACTGTGACACCAGTTCTGGGTAGTCGAGGCTCAAACAGTTGTTTTGGATACATGCTTAGATATTCTATTGCTTTTCTTTCGCTTATTTTAAATTTTTCTACTGTTTTCATGTTATTGTTTTTAATTGTTAAAGAGTATAAAATGGGTAAAGAGTTATTTTGTTAAATATTCAGCTTGCTTAGCTCACATTAGTAGGAGACATCACGAGCCCTAAGGGTGGGAAATCCGGGTCGTGACAAGTTGGTATCAGAGCTCTAGGTTACATGGGTCTCACAGTTCACAGACAAGCTTAGTAGAGTTTGAGGGATCGGTACGGAGACGTCTGTATTTACCCAGAGGCTACAAAGTTAGGAAAAATTTCACATCTATTCTTTTGTGTCGTGCGGTTTAGTTTCTCAATACTGATTGAATTTCTATTATGTTCCCTCGCAGATGCCGAGAACGGGCACTTCCTCATATGCTGACCAGCAGCCCGAGCCCCTAGCAGCAGCTCCCACGAGGGGCAGAGGGCGAGGGAGAGGTCGTACTAAAGCCCGAGGTAGGGGCAGAGCTCAACCTAGAGCAGCAGCACCAGCAGCGAAGCCTCAGGTTGACTTTGATGATGAGGTTCTGACCTCAGCAGTTTTGATGGGCCCAGCTCATGTCCCAGAGGGGTGTATTGCTTCCCTAGCACTCCAGGATGCTCTGGTCCGTCTATTGGGCCTTATGGAGAGCGTCACCCGGGCAGGCTTGCTTCCTGTAGCACCAACCGTCTCTCAGGTTGCAGGAGGAGCCCAGACTCCTGCTACTCACACTCCGGAGCAGGTAGCTCCCCAGTTTTAGACTCCAGCAGTTCAGCCAGTTGGAGCAGTTCAGCAGGGTGTGGTAGCCCAGGCCGGTGATAAAGCAGCCATGTTTGCCGATGCTTTGTGGAGATGGAACAGGTTCACCAAGATCTTCACTACTACGTTTAGCGGTGCGTCTTCTGAGGATCCCCAGGATTATCTAGACAGCTGTCATAAGGTTCTCAGGAACATGGGAATAGTGAAGACCAATGGGGTCGATTTTGCTACTTTTCACTTGTCTGGATCTGCCAAGACTTGGTGGAGAGATTATTGTTTGGCTAGACCACCGGATCACCAGCTTTGACTTGGGAGCAGTCTACTCAGTTATTTCTGGAGAAGTTTCTCCCTACCACTAAGAGAGATGCCTATCGGAAGCAGTTTGAGCATCTCCAGTAGGGTTCTATGACCGTTACTCAGTATGAGACCAGATTCATCGACATGGCTCATCATTCTCTTGTCACACTTCCCACCAAGAGGGAAAGGGTAAGGAGGTTCATTGAGGGACTTATCCAGCCTATTCGACTTCAGTTGGCTAGGGAGACAGGGAGTGAGATTTCTTTTCAGGAGGCTGCCAATGTGGCAAGGAGAGTGGAGATGGTTTTGTCGCAGGGAGGTGGTCATGGGTCGGACAAAAGGCCTCATCATTCAGGCAGATTCAGTGGTGCCTCGTCTGGAGGCAGGGATTCGTATGGTAGGGGTCATCCTCCTAGGCCCTTTCAATCAGCACTTCAGGTTTTCATGGCGCTTCAAGTGGTCGTGGTTCCCATATGCAGTATTCTGATCAGCAGTCCTACAGTGCACCACCAGCTCCTATCAGTGCACCGCCACTTCAAAGTTTCCAGGGTTGTCAGCCCCAGCAGTCGAGGGCTTATTTTACATGTAGCGATATAAGGCACATCGCTAGGTATTGCCCTCGATCACCGAGTAGCTCTCAGCATCAGGGTTCCCGTGCCATGGTTCAGGCACCGAGTGTTCCACAGCCCGCCCAGCCAGCTAGAGGTAGAGGTAGAGGTATTAGAGGTGGAGCTCAGGCCGCTAGAGGTGGGGGCCAGCCAGCAGCAGGCTGTCCTAGAGATGTAGTTTAGGGCGGTAGGGCCCAGCCTCGATGTTATGCTCTTCCATCCAGGCCCGAGGCTGAGGCTTCCGATGCAGTTATTAGAGGTATTGTTCTGGTTTGTTGCAGAGATACTTCAGTTTTATTTGATCTAGGGTCTACATGCTCATATGTGTCATCTTATTTTGCTTCGTATCTGGTCATGCCTAGTGATTTTGTAAGTGCTCATGTTTATACGTCTACCCCGGTGGGTGATTCGATTATGGTAGACTGAGTCCATCGTTCATGCATAGTTGTGATTGGAGGTCTTGAGACTCGTGTAGATTTACTTCTTCTGGACATGGTTGATTTTGATGTCATATTAGGGATGGACTAGTTATCACCTTACCACGCTATCTTGGACTGTTATGCCAAGACTGTGACCTTAGCCTTGTTGGGTTTACCTCGTTTAGAGTGGAGGGGGACTCCTTGTTATTCCACCCGCAGTGTCATCTCTTATGTGAAGGCTTGGCGTATGGTCGAGAAGGGGTGTTTGGCCTATATAGCATATGTTTGTGATTCTAGTGCCGAGGTTCCTTCTATTGATTCTATGCCTGTTGTTCGTGAGTTTCCTGAGGTATTTCCTTCAGACTTGTCGGGTATGCCACCCGACAAGGATATTGACTTCTGCATTGATTTGGCTCAGGGCACTCAGCCCATTTCTGCATGAAGAGTCGTCACCTAATGATTAAGTGCATTAGGACACTAAGAAGAAATTCAACTTAAAAGAAGAAGAACCAGAGAATGGGTAAGGGCTTGAAATTATCTCGAGGGGAAGGTGTTAGGCACCCCTCAAGATCCACTAGTGTGGTTCCCGGCCATGCTACAATTGTGACTTTAAATATACACAACAAATAAGCAGACAAAACAGCTTTCACATAACGATTGCAACAAGGGGAGTATAAAAGTTAAAAGCATACCGAAATTTGGAAATAGGCGATTTCATAATTATTTAAAGGATATACAAGTGCAGGAATAGGGGGGGTCAAATAATCAGACAAAGGAGTAAAAGAGGCGGAGGTTTGGAAAAGAAACAGCGCTGGAAATCAAATAACTAAAAAGAGACTTTTTTAAATGACTGAAGTAAAAGAGGAAGTTTAAAGAACTGAAAGTCAATAGCTTAAAAGAAAAATTCTGGAAAAAGAAAAGGAAGTAAACAAGTGAAGAGGGAGGGGGTCCTAGATTTATAAATAATATAGATCACCCCACACAACACCCGGTAACCGTTTATACACGTGGTGTTATCGCGTGGTCATCATATCCATATCTACCCTTTCCCACCTTGTTAAGGTATTAAAACGCGAGATAGTATCGTTACTTATTGCATGCCATTACCCGTCCCAATCCTATCAGTCCCGGAGGCATTTGGGGCTACTAGTCCTAAAAGGGAAGGAGATTGGGGCTTTTCAGAGTTTGAAAGGATAAAACTCTAATGCGACAAACAAAACACATAAAGCAGTTAAGGGAAACACATAGCAGTTAAAAGGCTCAAGCAGGCCTCCTCAAAAGAAGCAAATTGTCTAGCATGACTTCAGATACTGGTTTTAGCCTGAATTAAATTTAGCGTTAGGATAGGTTGCTTCATTACATATTTCTCATATGAGAAGTTCGAATTAGGCCTTGTCTGGTTGTAGTTTATCAAGGACTGACACAGTTAATCAATTACCTACTGCTTGCCTAGGTGGAAGCATACTGATTTTTTAAAGAAGGGTTACTGATTTTAGAACCAACTAAATTCTGCAGATATTAAACAACATTACTACTGATTTCAGAATTATAGATGAAATAGACGAATCAGATCCAAACGACTGCTCCTATAGGCATGATTTCTAAGCATTATTGATTTTAAAACGATTATCGAGATGCAGGAATCCTATAGGCATGATTTCTAGGATGCAACTTGTTATTATTTTAAGCTAGAGACTGTTTGCCTAATGACAGGGGTATATGCAGAAGTGTAGAAAACCTAGGATCATGATTTCTATATGCAGAAAACCTATAGGCATGGTCTCTATATGTATTGATGCAATAACTTATAGGTAGGATTTCTACATGTAATGCACAACTTATAGACAGGATTTCTATATGCAAGTAATGAAACAGCTTATAGGCAGGATTTTTACATGTAATGTATAACTTATAGACAGGATTTCTACATGCAATACTGAAACAGCTTATGGGTAGGATTTCTACATGTAATGCATAATTTATAGACAGGATTTCTATGTGAAATGCATAAGCGAAAGAGCAGGCTGTGATTGCACTAATAAATACCTAAAACATGATGTCTACCCATATGCATACATGAGTGACCCTCCCCTTTTACTAGAACCCCATAGTTATTACAAATTATTACATACCCGAATAAATCAGAAAAGTAAAATTACATCAAAAGTTCAAGCTACAACCAAACATCCTAATTCAGACTCAAGGTCTAACAATATGTGATAAACCAACTTCCAGGATCAGTTTTCCAAAAGCCTTTCTCTTATTTGGGATGTGTCAAAGTTTCCAAGAGCCTCAAGGGGACTCCGGGCAGTGCTACACCCCATATACATTGCGGAATTAGATTATAGTGCAGTGTGGAAGGGCCAGCCCTCAAATGTCCAAGTTCAGAGGGAACTCAAGGTCCCAAAGCAAGGCTCATAGGAGGGGGGTAGAACTTAAAGTCTAAGAGTAAGTGTAAGTACATAGAGAAGAATTAGGGAAGGCCATGGCAGGGTGGTGGTCATGCCCAGCAATTAAGAGTGCTGGCACACCCCTGACCAGCCTGTTTAGCCAAAGTTGGGAGTTGGGATCCATTGAGGATCAGGTTCAGACCTGGGCAGCAATATAGATACTGCCAGGCCATGAGCCTTAACTCAAACACATAGAAGGAAAAAAGGGCAGGGATTCACAACAGAAACAGATGCAAGGAAAGAACATACATAGTTAACATTAATCACTGAACATGAACAGCAGAGTAAACGGGACTGCAGAAAACTGTAAATAAACACATAGGGGTGAGGCAAGAAAGTTAAATTAGAACATACCAGTTTCAGAGAAAACAAACAAGTAAAACAGTAGTCTTGAAAGCCAAGTTGCAAGCAAATAGTTCCAAAAGATCTCAGAAGGAACAGAATGTTGTGAGAGTATTGAACTCAAAGCAATATTGTAAGTGTGTAGTAAGTTGAAAGTATTGAACTAAAGGTTCGGGGTATTGAACTCGAAGTCCCCTCAAAAGTGCAGAAGGGTAGTCCCCTTTATAGTGCAGAAAACGAGTAAGAAAGGTAAGGGAATAACACTGAAATCAATCTCCCTTTAGTTAAGGGATTCTAATTTCCAACGGGTGAAAGACAATTAAGGAAAAAGTTAACCAAAAAATATTTTCCAAGCAGTACAATGAAGGGTAAATACATAGGAGTTATTTAAGGCAAAATCCAATGGTACACGAGTTGTAAATAAAAGGAAAGAGAATCAATCAAACAACCAGTATAAATCAAAATTACAAGCTTAACTCGAATGGACCAAGTCAGGAATAGGTAAAGAGGATTCAATTAGGGAAAATCAGTAGCAATCACTCAAACCCCATCAGAGGATTTCAGAATTAATTAATTAGTTGGTAAAACATTTTGAAAGAAGAGTTCTCATATATAAAGCACACAAATATATGGATCAAGAAGAGACTGTCAAGTTGTTTAGAAGAGAGTTTAATCAAAGAGAAGTTCAGAATCATAAGCAAATAGATACAGGTTCAATTTGCAGACTCATAGTGAGTTTGAGAGTCCAGGGTCCAAAAGTGGAGCCCTAACTAGAACACAAAAATCAAAATTTCCAAAAGGAAACCCTAAATACTATGGTTTCAAATCGAATCAGACAATAGAGATGAGAAGGCAAGCCACTTGATAGAGGCTCAGAAGTCTTTTCCAAAGACCTTTGAGAAATAAACAGACATGATACAAAGAAAGAAAACAGATTCAAGGTCATGGCGATCATGTTTGAGAAAACTTGAAACTTAAACAAGTTCAGAAGAAAGAAGTAGTACAAACTTAAACTAAAAAATAGATGAAACCCGTTTAGCAAGAACACAAACAGGGTCTAGTAAAGTAAATACAAATCACAGAACTCAACGGTAAACACATGTAGTAGAAGAGTAAGGAAAACATAACACGGATTAACGTGTGAGCACATGTATAGAAAAAGAAAAGTAGAAGGACAGTACATGCGTAGTAAAGAAGCCATACGTGCATAACACAGACAAACACACATAAAGAAAGAATCAGATAGAATCAAAAAGATCTTTTGAAAACTTTTCCAGAAACGATTTTGAAAAGAAGATTTGGGGAAAATACTTCAGGAGCCCAGTAGAACACAAACATACCATAAATCTAAGAAAATAAACAGAGAAGAACCTCGAACATCTTAGGGTTTCGGAGAAACCCTAGAAATGAGAAAGGCTTGGAAGAAAAATCAGATCCTGGGTCAAAAAGGTCAGGAATCAGGCTTCTAATGCTTGAGTATGCCGGAGCATGGCCGGAGAGGCCATAGAACTACAGATCTGAGAAGATTTGAAAAGAGAACCATCGAAGTCAGCCTTCAAAACCTCGAACACCCAAGGTCTAATGGTGGAGAGGGGTGAGTACAGACCATCCATGGCCTGGGAAGCCATGGATTCCGGTGAAAACATGGTGAAATAAGGTAGGAGGAGGCTAGGGTTTCGAAGAGCTGTTGAGAGGATCTGAGAGAGTTTGGGATTCAAAGGCGGCGGGCCAGGTGAGAATGAGGGATTAGGGTAGGTCATTGGGGTTAAAAATGATAAGGGGGATTTATGACCGTTGATCAAAATGATCAACGGCCTGGATCAATAATGGGAACCAGGCGGGTTTTTAAATTGGGTCGGGGCCGGGTAAGAAATGAAATTGGGCTGATTTAAATGGGGTAGAATTGGGTCAATTTAAGGGCTACAATTGAAATGTAAAACAGGCTGTAATTGAAATAAATGAGGCTAAATGTTAAATAGTCAGTTTTGCCCTTTTTATTTTACAAAAATAGTAAAATGATTTTAAAAGTAAATTAAAAGTACTAAACTAATTAATAACATATAAATATTAATTCAAAAATACTGGGACCAATTTTATAATTAAAAAAATGCTATTAATCTCGAAGTAGGCTAAAATTGCAATTATATGCAATTTATCTTTAAAAATACCAAATAAATTCGTAAAAATATACAAAAATTACCTTAACTATATTTTTTAATAAATATGAGAATAAAATAAGTTATTCACCAAAATGATAATCTTGGGAATAATTATTGGATTTTTGTATGGCTAAAATGGACAATAAATTGATTCTTAAAATCTTTAAAAATTGAGAAAAATACTAAAACACTTGGGTATGATTATATATGCATATATATGTTATTTTGAAAGTATTTTGTATATAAAAATACATAGAGAAAAATTGGGGTATCAACAGCTGCCCCTCTTTACCCGGGAAGGATGAAAGAGTTGTCGGGTAAAGACATGATGGCCAATTTTGACCGAGCGAAAATGGTTTCAAGGACTTGACCGTGCTCCAGTTTTTGAGCTGCCTACATATCCCTGGTCTTATAGGAATGAGGCCATATGTAGTTCAGGATCCATCGGCGGAGTATGCCGATGGAGATCTTTCAAGAACGGACCCGATATTTCGATTGGGGTGGATGGTTATAGTCTAGTAGGGCTGCGGAACTGGAGCGGGATTGCTCCTGCTGAGACATCCGTTGCTAGCCGATTTACCTACAAATGAGCAATACGAACATATATTGTGCATAAATTTACACGTAATGCAAGTTCCCATTGGACCATGAATGTTGTCCTTGGATAGTTAGGATGACATCCTTAGACCATGATGTCCTGGGCCATACAACGTATAATAAAGGATTCGCAGGCTATGAAATGATGCTCTCGGGCTATGAGAATGATGCCTTTGAGCGATGATGCCTTTGAATAATGATATGCAAGAGATAAAGGAGTCCTCAGGCCATGGCATGGCGTTCTCGGGCTGTGAAGATGGTGCCTCCGAACAATGACGCCCTTGGATAATTTGGCGATCTTTCAGCCCATAAAATGCAAAAGGTGGCGATCTTTTAGCCCATGAGAGCGTAAATAAAGGTGGTGATCTTTCAGCCATGCAAGGTTTAAATGAAAATGGCAATCTTTTAGTCGATGCAGGATTTAAATGAAATGGCGATGTTTCAGCCATGCAAAATGTAAATAAAATGGCGATGTTTCAGCCGATGCAACATTTAAATGGAGTGGCGATACTTCAGCCATGCAAAATATGAGTAAAACGGTGATCTTTCAGCCGATGCAGGATTTAAGTAAAGTGGCAATATTTCAGCCGTGCAGAATGTAAGTAAAACGGCGATCTTTCAGCCGATGTAGGATTTAAGTGAAGTGGCGATATTTCAGTCGTGCAGAATGTAAGTAAAACGGCAATCTTTCAACCGATGCAAGATTTAAATGAAGTGGCAATATTTCAGTCGTCCAAAATGTAAGCAAAACGACGATGTTTCAGCCGATGCAGGATTTAAATGAAGTGGCGATATTGCAGCCGTGCAGAATGTAAGTAAAACGGCGATCTTTCACCCGATGCAAGATTTAAATGAAGTGGCGATATTTCAGCCAATGCAAGACATAAATAAAAATGGCAATATTTCAGCGATGCAGGATTTAAATAAAATGGCGATCTTTCAGCCGATGCAAGATTTAAATGAAGTGGTGATATTTTAGCCGTGCAGATGGAGACAGAGCTTAGTCTCGGAAGGAAGAATAGTAGCCTTATGCAATGCAGGAAATGCAAATGGAGGTAGAGCTTAACCTCGGAAGGCAGAATAGTAGCCTTATGCCATGCAGAAAAATGCACATGGAGACAGAGCTTAGTCTCGGAAGGCAGAATCGTAGCCTTATGCGATGCAGAAAATGCATATAGAGGTAGAGCTTAACCTCGGAAGGCAGATTAGTAGCCTTATGCAATGCAGAAAAATGCAGATGAAGACAGAGCTTAGTCTCGGAAGGCAGAATAGTAGCCTTATAAAATGCAGAAAAATGCAGATGGAGGTAGCGTTTAACCTCGGAAGGCAGAATAGTGGCCTTATGCAATGCAGAAAAAGGCGAACAGTAGTAAAATTTCTTAGTTGATGGCTTGATAGATGATAGCTGATTGCGATATCGTGGCTATTGGAGATGTTGTGTGTGGATAGCAAATGTGAATAGGTGATGGTTCTGAGGGTCTTAATCCCGAAAAGTATGAGTGTATAAATGTATTCGGTGATTTGCAACTTGGGTGCCTGTATCCGAAGAAAAATTGTGAGTTTGTAGAGGGAAAAGGTTAGTTCGTATTCCCCGCGGACTTTGCTTGTCCTACTTGGCTCTGTTTTCAGTGATGTTGTGTATCATTGGGGTAGCGTCGCTAAACAAAGCAATTTGATAATAAATATGCATGATTTAGTAAAGTGTAACATAAATATATAATTGAAAATAATTTTCTTTTGATGAACCGACGACTGCGACGCGGTTCAAGACATTGCAACCTCTTTTGCTTCGGAATTTTGAGGGTCCTCCTCAAAATTCTACCCCAGTTTACTGGGTTGATACCTCTGACGGCTGCTTGCGATGATCGGCTGTAGTTACTTCGGAATTTTGAGGGTCCTCCTCAAAATTCTACCCCAGTTTCCAATTGCGGGGGAAATGAAAATTTTATTGGATTGTGACTGAACCCATAGGGCTGCCTACGAGTAACGACCCGACCGGTCGTTTTTAGAATTTACGCCCCGATCCCTCATTAACTATTTCCCCTAAGTTCATTTCTGCTATTTTTGTTTGTCGGGACGTTCGGTGTTGAGTTTTGGAAAGTTTTGGGACACTTAGTCCCTAAATGAGAGCTTAAGAGTTGAAAAATGGTCCGTAATCAGAACAGTGTGAAGACGACCTTGGAATGGAAATGGATGGTTCCGTTAGCTCCGTTAGGTGATTTCGGGGTTGGGAGCGTGTTCGGAATGTATTTTGGAAGTCCGTAACTAATTTAAGCTTGAAATGCCGAAGTTTGGATTTTTGAAGTTTCCGGTCCGATAGTGAGTTTTTGATCCGAGGGTTGGATTTGAATTTCGGAAGTTGTTGTAACTCCGTCATGTCATTTGGGATGTGTGTGCAAAATTTCAGGTCATTCGGACTAGGTTTGGTTAGGTTTTTGATCGAAAGCGTATTTGGTTAGAATTTGAAGTTCTTAGGCTTGAATCCTTGATTTAATCGGGTTTTCGGTGTTGTTTGAGGTGTTTTGAGGATTGGTGCAAGTTCGAATAAGGTATTAGGTGGTATTGGTGCTTTTGGTTGAGGCCCCGGGGGCCTCGGGATGATTTCGGGTGGTTAACGGGGAAATTTTCTAAGTTGTTGCAGCTGGTATGTTTTCTCTTCTGGTATTTTCGCTTCTGCGGTTTGGGAACCGCAGAAGCGGAGCCGCAGAAGAAGCGGCTTCCTCATCGCAGAAGCGATTTTTTTGGCTTCCCCTCAGAGACCGCAGAAGCGGTCATCTTTCCGCAAAAGCGGAACCGCTGGAACGGTCATGTGTCCGCAAAAGCAGAATTTCCCCCTTTAATGAGAAACCGCAAAAGCGGTTATTTTGCCGCTTAAGCAGGACCGCTTAAGCGGGACCGCTTCTGCGGTCCCTTGTCCTCAGAAGCGGAAATGTCTGGGAAGAAATAGGAAATTTCGAGGGTTTAATTTCATAAGTTTGAAAATCAATTTTGAGCTCGGGCAAGGGCGATTCTGAGAGGATTTTAGAGAGGAGATTATTCGGTAACATTTCTATGATCCTTTCTAATTATATTCTATCATTTAGTAGTTAAATCCACCTTTTAAATTCGAATTAAGGATCAAAAATGGAAGAATTTGGGTGAAAGTTTATTGACTAAACTATTGGGTTTTGAGGGAGCATTCGACCTAGTTAAGAGATAATTGAGCATGCCATGACATTGTTAGGATCAGGCTCATGACCTGAAGATTGCAGGTTCGAATCCTGTCCCCGCCTAGACCTCCGATTTCTGAGATTTTTATATGGTTAGACTCGTGAGAGTACAAGGTTTCTAAAAATATGAAAATTATCTGATTCCGAGACGTTGGCCTGAGGGGCGTTTTGGTCATTTTGCCTAATTTCGCGCTTTAGTTTTGAATTAAATAGTAGGATCAGTTGCTTGAGATGTTATTTACAATGTGTGATTTAATTGAATAGATTTGGGCCATTTGGAGTTGAGTACTCGTGGCAAGAACGTGGTTGCTAGTTGATTTTAGCCGGTTCGAGGTAAGTATCTTGCCTAACCTTGTGTGGGGGACTTCCCCTTAGGATTCGAGTCTTCCTTGTTGATTGTATTCCCTGTACGCGAGGTGACGAGTGCGTGCTCGGATTTATTTGTGGAAAATTTCCCTTTTAGGCTCTTAGGTACTTGTAATCACCGAATATGAAGTTGTTCTGGATACGATTGAGTTCCCTGTTATTAGTTCCACCTCTACATGACTTACTTGGAATTTATCTGCCCTATTTGGTTATTCTTGTTGCCTAAATGACTTTTACTTGTTTAACTGTAGACATTGCCCTTCTGTAGTCACATTATCATTCCTAACTGCTTGTCCTTATCTGGAAAGCATTATTTCTATCTCTCGTGTAATTAATTGGTCTTAATTGGAAAGAAGTTATTTGTAATTATTTGATCCAAGTTAACTTCCTTGTTGTAGAACTGAGTATTATGGAATCGTTGTTTCGTATCATTTCTCCCTTGTTGAGTTGTCCTTATTGCGCTTAGTATTTCCCTGTTACATTTATTTCCTAGTACGTTAGTTGTACCATCTTTTGGTGAACGGAATCTCTTGAGTTGATTCTCTTGCTTTGTTCCTGTATATATTGTCATTTGTTGATATTGTGATGCACGAGGTTTCTGCCGTGCGGTTGTTGATATCGTGATGCATGAGGTTTCTGCCGTGCGGTTGTTGATATTGTGATGCACGAGGTTTCTGCGGTGCAGTGGTTGGTATTGTGATGCACGAGGTTTCTGCCGTGCGGTTGTTGGTATAGTGATGCACGAGGTTTCTGCCGTGCGGTTGTTGTTGAAGGGTTGCACGAGGTCTTTGCCGTGCTATTGTTGTTATTGATGTTTTGCACATGCGGCGTAATAAGGCGGGATATGTTATATGCTTATATGTGGGTTGCACATGTGGCGGAATAAGGTGGGAATATTGTGATGCACGTGTGGCGAAATAAGGCGGTGCTTATTATGTTATTAATTGCACACGTGGCGAAATAAGGTGGGCTATGTCAGGGGATGATTGTAGAGAATTGTGACGGCCGGTGGAGGCATTCCTATTTGTTTAATAATGTGATTGTGGGTTGCTTACCGGTATGAGCTTTATCGCTTGGAAGTTGTGGGCAAACATCGCACGTGCGGTCCGTTCTCCTTTTCATGTTTACTAGCTGGTAGAATTTTGTTAGAAACATTTGCACAAGCATACACGTAGCTGAACACCACTATTAGAGGTGAATTCCTCCTGATTTTGCTAAGGGTGGAGGTACGCCCTCGTTTATCCATTATATTTGTGAGAGTGGCCCTAGTTAGCCAGTTAGTTGTCGGTATGACCATGAGATTGATGGGGCATAGGATGCCAATTGTTAGATTTCAGATGCTGGGTCTTCGCGAGTTGTGGTTTGTCCGAGACTTGTTGAAATTGTGGAAAGAGTTGGATAAGACCTTTGTGAACATCATTGTAGGATATGAGTTATTGACTTGTTTTCCCATTTCTGTGTTGTGACCTTAGGATTTGGATTGTGATTCTGTCGTCATTTCCTATCCTCATTTATTATATTCTCGTTGTTACTTGTTGTATTTTTCCCTTATTGTGATTTGTAGCATTCTTGGTCATCCATGCAGTCTTTACATAATTATATGTCATTTCCATTATTCCTATGATTATACTGTTTATTGACCGGTAGGTGCCTTGACTGTTCCTCGTCACTACTCCACCGAGGTTAGTCTTGATACTTACTAAGCACCGCCGTGGTGTGCTCATGCTACTCTTCTGCACATTTTTGTTGTGCAGATACAGGTATTCCCACTCAGTTCTGTCAGCCTTGGGAAGGAGGCGTATCGGTAGAGACTTCGAGGTTATCTGCTACGTCCGCAGACCGAGGAGTCCCTTTCCAACTTTCTGTAATAAGTATAGCTATTTCAGTATTTCTCCTTTGTATAGATATTCTTGAGTCAGAGCCTCTTTTGTATCCCTTAGCTTGTGATTTGTGAGTTTCCGGGTTTTGGGAATTGTTTTAGACTTGTGATGTTGAGTTGTACTTGCCATGCGGCATTCAGTACAGTTTCCTTTAGATATTTGACTTGATTTTCTCTATTTTTCCGCAATTATTACATTTCCGCAAGTGTTAGGCTTGCCTGGTCATGGGGACCAGGTGCCGTCATGACATGTTCACAGTTGGTGAACTAGGGCCGTGACAAGTTGGTATCAGAGCTCTAGGTTCATAAGAGTCACAGATCATAAGCCGGTTTATTAGAGTCTCGTGGATTGGTACGGAGACGTCTGTACTTATCTGCGAGAAGCTATGTAACCGTTAGGAACGTTCCATTTCATTTGATTTCCCTGTCGTGCGAGATTTTTGACACCCACAATCCTAAGCCTCTGTCTTCTACTCTCTCACAGATGGTGAGGACACGTACTACCCGAGGTGATCGGGCACCCGCGCCCCCTACTGCAGCCGTCGGAGGTCGGGGCCGGGGTAGAGTTCGAGGACGCGCACGTGGTACAGCGAGAGCGCCTGCGCGAGCTGCCGCCGAGGTACCACCAGCAGATGCAGCCGGAGTCCAGGCACCTGACATGCCCACTGCTACTACTACCCCAGCCATTCAGGAGACTTTGGCACAGTTCATGAGTATGTACACCACTTTGGCTCAGGCAGGATTGCTTCCCCTCGCTGCAGCCACATCCCATGCCGGGTGAGGAGCACAGACTCCCGCCGCCCGCACTCCTGAGCAGCAAGCGCATGTTGGGCAGGTCCCAGAGATAATTCCTGCGCCGCCTGTGGCACCAGTTCAGTCCGAGGGCATGGCAGCGGCTTCCGAGCAGGAGCAGATGAGATTAGAGAGGTTCGAGAAGTATGATCCTCTGGTGTTCAGTGGATTAGCATCAGACGATGCCTTGGGGTTTCTTGATGAGTGTTACCGTATTCTCCGTACAATGGGTATCTCTGGATCGAGCGGGGCTTCTTTCACTACTTTTCAGCTTCGAGGAGCCGCCTATGATTGGTGGCGTACCTATGAGTTAGACAGCCCAGACGAGGCAGCTTCACTGACTTGGACTCAGTTTTCAGATATGTTTCTGAGAGAGTTTTTTCCTCAGAGCCTCAGGGATGCATGGCGCACGGAGTTTGAGAATTTGCGCCAGGGTGCTATGACCGTCTCGGAGTATGCTGTCCGTTACACCAGTTTGGCTAGACACGCCTCAGCCTTGGTTTCTACTGTTCGCGAGAAGGTTCGTTGGTTTATTGAGGGGCTCATCCCTAGCATCAGGTCCAGCATGGCCCGTGAGTTGGAGATGGATATTCCGTATCAGCAGGTGGTGAATATTGCTAGGAGGATAGAGGGTATGCATGCTAAAGAGAGAGAGGGCAGGCAGGGTCATGAGGGAGAGAGCAACCGAGATCAGGAGAGAGAGCTTGAGGAGGCGAGGAGGCCTCGTAGGCCGGTGAGATATACTGGTCCTTATTTTGGAGGCAGGGTGCGTCATGGTAGAGGTTTTGCGGGTCAGCCAGTTCAGTTCGCGCTTCAGGCTTTGCATGGTGACTCAGGAGCTCATAGGTCTCGGAGTACCCGCATCGCACAGTTTCCACCGCCTCGTCAGCAGAGAGGGTGCTTTGAGTGTGGAGATACTAGCCACATGATGAGAGATTGTCCCAGACTTCTGACCGGTGTGTCCCAGCGAGGTATTCCGGCAGGTAGAGGGCGCCCAAAAGGGGGAGGCCTAGCTCGTTGATGTGTTTCATATAGTAGGCTTGAGGCCGGTGCGCTAGTTGGATGACATTCAGGTACGGATTCGGTTTGTTATAGAGGGGCACTATCTGTAGTTCACCACAGTTCTGCTTATCGGAGTGAGTTCCCTTATTTGTTGTTCCATTTATGAGTGCGTTTCATGATTGTACTCTATCTATGTGATTATTCTGTTGGGAGGTTCTATGAGTGATAGCCGTGTCTATCGTCCGTTCCTAGCTGTTGTCGAGAGTTATGAGGCTAGTAGTAAATTCATGTTGTCTGTTTCGGTAGGTTTGATGTGATCTCTGAGTATTCTTGGTTACGAGCTGTGATTTCTATGCTCCACTGGTGTGGGAGCCAGCTTGTGTTGTAATTTGTAGACGGAATGGATCTAGTGAGAGTCTCTAGATGGGTTGATATGTGTCCTACTTGTGATTCAGTGTTGAGGGCGGGACCCTCGTGATTTCAGGTGATTTGATATGTTGAGACCGGGCTATGTACTGCGGTGAGGAGTTATATCAGTATAAGATCATTGTGAGTCTTTTATATGCTTTCATTCTTTCTTGTTAGATGTTTTGTCGATTTGTGTTTTAGAAGAAACTGTGCTAGTTTGATTTGTTTGTTAGTTCCTTATGTGTTTCCTTTCTCATATTCAGTCATTCCCGTTCTATGCTTCTTGAGTTTTAGCTTGTGGGGTGTGTACCCGTTGGTGTTGGCTGAGATTTGGTTATTCGGGTGTTTTGTTATGCGGTTTTCGTGGTTATTGTATCATCGCCAGTGTTGTGGATGTTTGAAAAGAGTTCCTGTTGAATATGAGGCTTATGGCCGGTACGGAATTGATCTCAGGCAAGTATTGCTATCAAAAATGATATTGTGGGCCTATGGGTGATGTGTCATGCTGTGTGGTTGTACCCTGTGTGTGTTGGCTTGTATTGAAATAGCTGGTTGAGACTGATACAGGATATGGATGTAGGATCGGGTCTTTTGGAAACGGATGGAAGGTGAGAATTCTGGCTTGAAGGCCTATTGGTATTGTTAGAAAGGTTAAATTTCAGTTGAGATGGTGTCGTCAGGCTTAAGTGGATTGGGGTGACGTGGGATCACCAGCGGGTGTATGTTGGAAGTGCGCACTCAGTGACTTGAAGACTCCAGGTATGTTCTCTATGCTCGTTCGAGGACGAACGAATGTTTAAGTGTGGAAGGATGAAATGACCCGACCGGTCATTTTTAGAATTTACGCCCCGATCCCCCATTAACTGTTTCCCCTAAGTTCATTTCTGCTATTTTGGTTTGCCAGGACGTTCGGTGTTGAGTTTTGGAGAGTTTTGGGACACTTAGTCCCTAAATGAGAGCTTAAGAGTTGAAAAATGGTCCGTAATCAGAACAGTGTGAAGACGACCTCGGAATGGAAATCCGATGGTTCCGTTAGCTCCTTTATGTGATTTCGGGGTTAGAAGCGTGTTCGGAATGTATTTTGGAAGTCCATAGCTAATTTAAGCTTGAAATGCCGAAGTTTGGATTTTTGAAGTTTCCGGTCCGATAGTGAGTTTTTGATCCGAGGGTTGGATTTGAATTCCGAAAGTTGCTGTAGCTCCGTCATGTCATTTGGGATGTGTGTGCAAAATTCCAGGTCATTCGGACGAGGTTTGGTTAGGTTTTTGATCGAAAGCGTATTTGGTTAGAATTTGAAGTTCTTAGGCTTGAATTTTTTATTTAATCGGGTTTCCGGTGTTGTTTGAGGTGTTTTGAGGATTGGTGTAAGTTCGAATAAGGTATTAGGTGGTATTGGTGCTTTTGGTTGAGGCCCCAGGGGCCTCGGGATGATTTCGGGTGGTTAACGGGGAAATTTTCTAAGTTTTTGCAGATGGTATGTTTTCCCTTCTGGTATTTTCGCTTCTGCGGTTTGGGAACCGCAGAAGCGGCTTCCTCATCGCAGAAGCTATTTTTTTGGCTTCCCCTCAGAGACCGCAAAAGCGGTCATCTTTCCGCAAAAAGCGAAACCGCTGGAGCGGTCATGTGTCCGCAAAAGCGGAATTTCCCCCTTTAATGAAAAACCACAGAAGCAGTTATTTTTCCGCTTAAGCGGGACCGCAGAAGCGGTCCCTTGTTCGCAGAAGCGGAAATGTCTGGGCAGAAATAGGAAATTTCGAGGGTTTAATTTCATAAGTTTGAAAATCAATTTTGAGCTCGGGCAAGGGCGATTCTGAGAGGATTTTGGAGAGGAGATTATTGGGTAACATTTCTATAATCCTTTCTAATTATATTCTATCATTTAGTAGTTAAATCCACCTTTTAAATTCGAATTAAGGATCAAAAATGGAAGAATTTGGGTGAAAGTTCATTGACTAAACTATTGGGTTTTGAGGGAGAATTCGACCTCCGATTTCTGAGATTTTTATATGGTTAGACTCGTGAGAGTACGAG